>NW_028252559.1:0-174124 GCF_964263255.1 Lissotriton vulgaris | reverse complement strand
TTTGACTCTAAATGACTGTTGGATGTGAATTATGACTTTTTCAACTAAAATAAGTGTGTTTAAAGTCATTTATGTGCCTGAAATTGGTCAAAATTAAAGCTTTTGAATAAGCAAAAACTCTGTAAAAATGGCAATTTTGGTCACTCTGAGGAGTTAAAAAGTGGTTATTCAACATGAGGCACGATCCATTTGACATTTTGAATCATTTTTGGTACAGTCCCAAAAATCCATTTTCTGATGAAAAACGATGACTCCGGACCTGTCGAACGTTCCCAAAATGGTCAATATGGATGAAATTTTAACATTTAATCTTTTGACTCCAAATGACTGTTGGATGTGAATTATGACTTTTTCAACTAAAATAAGTGTGTTTAAAGTCATTTATGTGCCTGAAATTGGTCAAAATTGAAGCTTTTGAGTAAGCAAAACTCTGTAAAAATGGCCATTTTGGTCACTCTGAGGGGTTAAAAAGTGGTTATTCAACATGAGGCATGATCCAATTGACATTTTGAATCATTTTTGGTACAGTCCCAAAAATCCATTTTCTGATGAAAAACGATGACTCCGGACCTGTCGAACGTTCCCAAAATGGTCAATATGGATGAAATTTTAACATTTAATCTTTTGACTCTAAATGACTGTTGGATGTGAATTATGACTTTTTCAACTAAAATAAGTGTGTTTGAAGTCATTTATGTGCCTGAAATTGGTCAAAATTAAAGCTTTTGAATAAGCAAAAACTCTGTAAAAATGGCAATTTTGGTCACTCTGAGGAGTTAAAAAGTGGTTATTCAACATGAGGCACGATCCATTTGACATTTTGAATCATTTTTGGTACAGTCCCAAAAATCCATTTTCTGATGAAAAACGATGACTCCGGACCTGTCGAACGTTCCCAAAATGGTCAATATGGATGAAATTTTAACATTTAATCTTTTGACTCTAAATGACTGTTGGATGTGAATTATGACTTTTTCAACTAAAATAAGTGTGTTTGAAGTCATTTATGTGCCTGAAATTGGTCAAAATTAAAGCTTTTGAATAAGCAAAAACTCTGTAAAAATGGCCATTTTGGTCACTCTGAGGGGTTAAAAAGTGGTTATTCAACATGAGGCACGATCCAATTGACATTTTGAATCATTATTGGTACAGTCCCAAAAATCCATTTTCTGATGAAAAACGATGACTCCGGACCTGTCGAACGATTCCAAAATGGTCAATATGGATGAAATTTTAACATTTAATCTTTTGACTCTAAATGACTGTTGGATGTGAATTATGACTTTTTCAACTAAAATAAGTGTGTTTAAAGTCATTTATGTGCCTGAAATTGGTCAAAATTGAAGCTTTTGAGTAAGCAAAACTCTGTAAAAATGGCAATGTTGGTCACTCTGAGGGGTTAAAAAGTGGTTATTCAACATGAGGCACGATCCATTTGACATTTTGAATCATTTTTGGTACAGTCCCAAAAATCCATTTTCTGATGAAAAACGATGACTCCGGACCTGTCGAACAATCCCAAAATGGTCAATATGGATGAAATTTTAACATTTAATCTTTTGACTCTAAATGACTGTTGGATGTGAATTATGACTTTTTCAACTAAAATAAGTGTGTTTAAAGTCATTTATGTGCCTGAAATTGGTCAAAATTAAAGCTTTTGAATAAGCAAAAACTCTGTAAAAATGGCAATTTTGGTCACTCTGAGGGGTTAAAAAGTGGTTATTCAACATGAGGCACGATCCATTTGACATTTTGAATCATTGTTGGTACAGTCCCAAAAATCCATTTTCTGATGAAAAACGATGACTCCGGACCTGTCGAACGATTCCAAAATGGTCAATATGGATGACATTTTAACATTTAATCTTTTGACTCTAAATGACTGTTGGATGTGAATTATGACTTTTTCAACTAAAATAAGTGTGTTTAAAGTCATTTATGTGCCTGAAATTGGTCAAAATTAAAGCTTTTGAATAAGCAAAACCTCTGTAAAAATTGCAATTTTGGTCACTCTGAGGAGTTAAAAAGTGGTTATTCAACATGAGGCACGATCCATTTGACATTTTGAATTATTTTTGGTACAGTCCCAAAAATCCATTTTCTGATGAAAAACGATGACTCCGGACCTGTCGAACGTTTCCAAAATGGTCAATATGGATGAAATTTTAACATTTAATCTTTTGACTCCAAATTACTGTTTGATGGGAATTATGACTTTTTCAACTAAAATAAGTGTGTTTAAAGTCATTTCTGTGCCTGAAATTGGTCAAAATTGAAGCTTTTGAGTAAGCAAAACTCTGTAAAAATGGCAATGTTGGTCACTCTGAGGGGTTAAAAAGTGGTTATTCAACATGAGGCACGATCCATTTGACATTTTGAATCATTTTTGGTACAGTCCCAAAAATCCATTTTCTGATGAAAAACGATGACTCCGGACCTGTCGAACGTTCCCAAAATGGTCAATATGGATGAAATTTTAACATTTAATCTTTTGACTCCAAATGACTGTTGGATGGGAATTATGACTTTTTCAACTAAAATAAGTGTGTTTAAAGTCATTTATGTGCCTGAAATTGGTCAAAATTGAAGCTTTTGAGTAAGCAAAACTCTGTAAAAATGGCCATTTTGGTCACTCTGAGGGGTTAAAAAGTGGTTATTCAACATGAGGCACGATCCATTTGACATTTTGAATCATTTTTGGTACAGTCCCAAAAATCCATTTTCTGATGAAAAACGATGACTCCGGACCTGTCGAACGTTCCCAAAATGGTCAATATGGATGAAATTTTAACATTTAATCTTTTGACTCCAAATGACTGTTGGATGGGAATTATGACTTTTTCAACTAAAATAAGTGTGTTTAAAGTCATTTATGTGCCTGAAATTGGTCAAAATTAAAGCTTTTGAATAAGCAAAAACTCTGTAAAAATGGCAATTTTGGTCACTCTGAGGGGTTAAAAAGTTGTTATTCAACATGAGGCACGATCCATTTGACATTTTGAATCATTTTTGGTACAGTCCCAAAAATCCATTTTCTGATGAAAAACGATGACTCCGGACCTGTCGAACGTTCCCAAAATGGTCAATATGGATGAAATTTTAACATTTAATCTTTTGACTCCAAATGACTGTTGGATGGGAATTATGACTTTTTCAACTAAAATAAGTGTGTTTAAAGTCATTTATGTGCCTGAAATTGGTCAAAATTGAAGCTTTTGAGTAAGCAAAACTCTGTAAAAATGGCAATGTTGGTCACTCTGAGGGGTTAAAAAGTGGTTATTCAACATGAGGCACGATCCATTTGACATTTTGAATCATTTTTGGTACAGTCCCAAAAATCAATTTTCTGATGAAAAACGATGACTCCGTACCTGTCGAACGTTTCCAAAATGGTCAATATGGATGAAATTTTAACATTTAATCTTTTGACTCTAAATGACTGTTGGATGTGAATTATGACTTTTTCAACTAAAATATGTGTGTTTAAAGTCATTTATGTGCCTGAAATTGGTCAAAATTGAAGCTTTTGAGTAAGCGAAACTCTGTAAAAATGGCAATGTTGGTCACTCTGAGGGGTTAAAAAGTGGTTATTCAACATGAGGCACGATCCATTTGACATTTTGAATCATTTTTGGTACAGTCCCAAAAATCCATTTTCTGATGAAAAACGATGACTCCGGACCTGTCGAACGTTCCCAAAATGGTCAATATGGATGAAATTTTAACATTTAATCTTTAGACTCTAAATGACTGTTGGATGTGAATTATGACTTTTTCAACTAAAATAAGTGTGTTTAAAGTCATTTATGTGCCTGAAATTGGTCAAAATTAAAGCTTTTGAATAAGCAAAAACTCTGTAAAAATGGCAATTTTGGTCACTCTGAGGGGTTAAAAAGTGTTTATTCAACATGAGGCACGATCCATTTGACATTTTGAATCATTTTTGGTACAGTCCCAAAAATCCATTTTCTGATGAAAAACGATGACTCCGGACCTGTCGAACGTTTCCAAAATGGTCAATATGGATGAAATTTTAACATTTAATCTTTTGACTCTAAATGACTGTTGGATGTGAATTATGACTTTTTCAACTAAATCAAGTGTGTTTAAAGTCATTTATGTGCCTGAAATTGGTCAAAATTGAAGCTTTTGAGTAAGCAAAACTCTGTAAAAATGGCCATTTTGGTCACTCTGAGGGGTTAAAAAGTGGTTATTCAACATGAGGCACGATCCAATTGACATTTTGAATCATTTTTGGTACAGTCCCAAAAATCCATTTTCTGATGAAAAATGATGACTCCGGACCTGTCGAACGATTCCAAAATGGTCAATATGGATGACATTTTAACATGTAATCTTTTGACTCTAAATGACTGTTGGATGTGAATTATGACTTTTCCAACGAAAATAAGTGTGTTTAAAATCATTTATGCGCCTGAAATTGGTCAAAATTAAAGCTTTTGAGTAAGCAAAACTCTGTAAAAATGGCCATTTTGGTCACTCTGAGGGGTTAAAAAGTGGTTATTCAACATGAGGCACGATCCATTTGACATTTTGAATCATTTTTGGTACAGTCCCAAAAATCCATTTTCTGATGAAAAACAATGACTCCGGACCTGTCGAACGTTCCCAAAATGGTCAATATGGATGAAATTTTAACATTTAATCTTTTGACTCCAAATGACTGTTGGATGGGAATTATGACTTTTTCAACTAAAATAAGTGTGTTTAAAGTCATTTATGTGCCTGAAATTGGTCAAAATTGAAGCTTTTGAGTAAGCAAAACTCTGTAAAAATGGCAATGTTGGTCACTCTGAGGGGTTAAAAAGTGGTTATTCAACATGAGGCACGATCCATTTGACATTTTGAATCATTTTTGGTACAGTCCCAAAAATCTATTTTCTGATGAAAAACGATGACTCCGGACCTGTCGAACGTTTCCAAAATGGTCAATATGGATGAAATTTTAACATTTAATCTTTTGACTCTAAATGACTGTTGGATGTGAATTATGACTTTTTCAACTAAAATAAGTGTGTTTAAAGTCATTTATGTGCCTGAAATTGGTCAGAATTGTAGCTTTTGAGTAAGCAAAACTCTGTAAAAATGGCCATTTTGGTCACTCTGAGGGGTTAAAAAGTGGTTATTCAACATGAGGCACGATCCAATTGACATTTTGAATTATTTTTTGGTACAGTCCCAAAATTCCATTTTCTGATGAAAAACGATGACTCCGGACCTGTCGAACGTTCCCAAAATAGTCAATATGGATGAAATTTTAACATTTAATCTTTTGACTCCAAATGACGGTTGGATGTGAATTATGACCTTTTCGACTAAAATAAGTGTGTTTAAAGTCATTTCTGTGCCTGAAATTGGTCAAAATTGAAGCTTTTGAGTAAGCGAAACTCTGTAAAAATGGCAATGTTGGTCACTCTGAGGGGTTAAAAAGTGGTTATTCAACATGAGGCACGATCCATTTGACATTTTGAATCATTTTTGGTACAGTCCCAAAAATCCATTTTCTGATGAAAAACGATGACTCCGGACCTGTCGAACGTTTCCAAAATGGTCAATATGGATGAAATTTTAACATTTAATCTTTTGACTCTAAATGACTGTTGGAGGTGAATTATGACTTTTTCAACTAAAATAAGTGTGTTTAAAGTCATTTCTGTGCCTGAAATTGGTCAAAATTAAAGCTTTTGAATAAGCAAAAACTCTGTAAAAATGGCAATTTTGGTCACTCTGAGGGGTTAAAATGTGGTTATTCAACATGAGGCACGATCCATTTGACATTTTGAATCATTTTTGGTACAGTCCCAAAAATCCATTTTCTGATGAAAAACGATGACTCCGGACCTGTCGAATGTTCCCAAAATGGTCAATATGGATGAAATTTTAACATTTAATCTTTAGACTCTAAATGACTGTTTGATGTGAATTATGACTTTTTCAACTAAAATAAGTGTGTTTAAAGTCATTTATGTGCCTGAAATTGGTCAAAATTAAAGCTTTTGAATAAGCAAAAACTCTGTAAAAATGGCAATTTTGGTCACTCTGAGGGGTTAAAAAGTGGTTATTCAACATGAGGCACGATCCATTTGACATTTTGAATCATTTTTGGTACAGTCCCAAAAATCCATTTTCTGATGAAAAACGATGACTCCGGACCTGTCGAACGTTTCCAAAATGGTCAATATGGATGAAATTTTAACATTTAATCTTTTGACTCTAAATGACTGTTGGATGTGAATTATGACTATTTTCAACTAAATCAAGTGTGTTTAAAGTCATTTATGTGCCTGAAATTGGTCAAAATTGAAGCTTTTGAGTAAGCAAAACTCTGTAAAAATGGCCATTTTGGTCACTCTGAGGGGTTAAAAAGTGGTTATTCAACATGAGGCACGATCCAATTGACATTTTGAATCATTTTTGGTAAGTCCCAAAAATCCATTTTCTGATGAAAAACGATGACTCCGGACCTGTCAAACGTTCCCAAAATGGTCAATATGGATGAAATTTTAACATTTAATCTTTAGACTCTAAATGACTGTTGGATGTGAATTATGACTTTTTCAACTAAAATAAGTGTGTTTAAAGTCATTTATGTGCCTGAAATTGGTCAAAATTAAAGCTTTTGAGTAAGCAAAACTCTGTAAAAATGGCCATTTTGGTCACTCTGAGGGGTTAAAAAGTGGTTATTCAACATGAGGCAATATCCAATTGACATTTTGAATCATTTTTGGTACAGTCCCAAAAATCCATTTTCTGATGAAAAACGATGACTCCGGACCTGTCGAACGATTCCAAAATGGTCAATATGGATGAAATTTTAACATTTAATCTTTTGACTCTAAATGACTGTTGGATGTGAATTATGACTTTTTCAACTAAAATACGTGTGTTTAAAGTCATTTATGTGCCTGAAATTGGTCAAAATTAAGCTTTTGAATAAGCAAAACTCTGTAAAAATAACAATGTTGGTCACTCTGAGGGGTTAAAAAGTGGTTATTCAACATGAGGCACGATCCATTTGACATTTTGAATCATTTTTGGTACAGTCCCAAAAATCCATTTTCTGATGAAAAACGATGACTCCGGACCTGTCGAACGATTCCAAAATGGTAAATATGGATGAAATTTTAACATTTAATCTTTTGACTCTAAATGACTGTTGGATGTGAATTATGACTTTTTCAACGAAATCAAGTGTGTTTAAAGTCATTTATGTGCCTGAAATTGGTCAAAATTGAAGCTTTTGAGTAAGCAAAAACTCTGTAAAAATGGCAATTTTGGTCACTCTGAGGGGTTAAAAAGTGTTTATTCAACATGAGGCACGATCCATTTGACATTTTGAATCATTTTTGGTACAGTCCCAAAAATCCATTTTCTGATGAAAAACGATGACTCCGGACCTGTCGAACGTTTCCAAAATGGTCAATATGGATGAAATTTTAACATTTAATCTTTTGACTCTAAATGACTGTTGGATGTGAATTATGACTTTTTCAACTAAATCAAGTGTGTTTAACGTCATTTATGTGCCTGAAATTGGTCAAAATTGAAGCTTTTGAGTAAGCAAAACTCTGTAAAAATGGCCATTTTAGTCACTCTTAGGGGTTAAAAAGTGGTTATTCAACATGAGGCATGATCCAATTGACATTTTGAATCATTTTTGGTACAGTCCCAAAAATCCATTTTCTGATGAAAAACGATGACTCAGGACCTGTCGAACGATTCCAAAATGGTCAATATGGATGAAATTTTAACATTTAATCTTTTGACTCTAAATGACTGTTGGATGTGAATTATGACTTTTTCAACTAAAATAAGTGTGTTTAAAGTCATTTATGTGCCTGAAATTGGTCAAAATTGAAGCTTTTGAATAAGCAAAACTCTGTAAAAATAACAATGTTGGTCACTCTGAGGGGTTAAAAAGTGGTTATTCAACATGAGGCACGATCCATTTGACATTTTGAATCATTTTTGGTACAGTCCCAAAAATCCATTTTCTGATGAAAAACGATGACTCCGGACCTGTCGAACGATTCCAAAATGGTAAATATGGATGAAATTTTAACATTTAATCTTTTGACTCTAAATGACTGTTGGATGTGAATTATGACTTTTTCAACTAAAATAAGTGTGTTTAAAGTCATTTATGTGCCTGAAATTGGTCAAAATTAAAGCTTTTGAATAAGTAAAAACTCTGTAAAAATGGCAATTTTGGTCACTCTGAGGGGTTAAAAAGTGGTTATTAAACATGAGGCACGATCCATTTGACATTTTGAATCATTTTTGGTACAGTCCCAAAAATCCATTTTCTGATGAAAAACGATGACTCCGGACCTGTCGAACGATTCCAAAATGGTCAATATGGATGAAATGTTAACATTTAATCTTTTGACTCTAAATGACTGTTGGATGTGAATTATGACTTTTTCAACTAAAATAAGTGTGTTTAAAGTCATTTATGTGCCTGAAATTGGTCAAAATTAAAGCTTTTGAATAAGCAAAAACTCTGTAAAAATGGCAATTTTGGTCACTCTGAGGAGTTAAAAAGTGGTTATTCAACATGACGCACGATCCATTTGACATTTTTAATCATTTTTGGTACAGTCCCAAAAATCCATTTTCTGATGAAAAACGATGACTCCGGACCTGTCGAACGATTCCAAAATGGTCAATATGGATGAAATTTTAACATTTAATCTTTTGACTCTAAATGACTGTTGGATGTGAATTATGACTTTTTCAACTAAAATAAGTGTGTTTAAAGTCATTTATGTGCCTGAAATTGGTCAAAATTTAAGCTTTTGAATAAGCAAAAACTCTGTAAAAATGGCAATTTTGGTCACTCTGAGGAGTTAAAAAGTGGTTATTCAACATGAGGCACGATCCATTTGACATTTTGAATCATTTTTGGTACAGTCCCAAAAATCCATTTTCTGATGAAAAACGATGACTCCGGACCTGTCGAACGTTCCCAAAATGGTCAATATGGATGAAATTTTAACATTTAATCTTTTGACTCCAAATGACTGTTGGATGTGAATTATGACTTTTTCAACTAAAATAAGTGTGTTTAAAGTCATTTATGTGCCTGAAATTGGTCAAAATTGAAGCTTTTGAGTAAGCAAAACTCTGTAAAAATGGCCATTTTGGTCACTCTGAGGGGTTAAAAAGTGGTTATTCAACATGAGGCATGATCCAATTGACATTTTGAATCATTTTTGGTACAGTCCCAAAAATCCATTTTCTGATGAAAAACGATGACTCCGGACCTGTCGAACGTTCCCAAAATGGTCAATATGGATGAAATTTTAACATTTAATCTTTTGACTCTAAATGACTGTTGGATGTGAATTATGACTTTTTCAACTAAAATAAGTGTGTTTGAAGTCATTTATGTGCCTGAAATTGGTCAAAATTAAAGCTTTTGAATAAGCAAAAACTCTGTAAAAATGGCAATTTTGGTCACTCTGAGGAGTTAAAAAGTAGTTATTCAACATGAGGCACGATCCATTTGACATTTTGAATCATTTTTGGTACAGTCCCAAAAATCCATTTTCTGATGAAAAACGATGACTCCGGACCTGTCGAACGTTCCCAAAATGGTCAATATGGATGAAATTTTAACATTTAATCTTTAGACTCTAAATGACTGTTGGATGTGAATTATGACTTTTTCAACTAAAATAAGTGTGTTTAAAGTCATTTATGTGCCTGAAATTGGTCAAAATTAAAGCTTTTGAATAAGCAAAAACTCTGTAAAAATGGCAATTTTGGTCACTCTGAGGGGTTAAAAAGTGTTTATTCAACATGAGGCACGATCCATTTGACATTTTGAATCATTTTTGGTACAGTCCCAAAAATCCATTTTCTGATGAAAAACGATGACTCCGGACCTGTCGAACGTTTCCAAAATGGTCAATATGGATGAAATTTTAACATTTAATCTTTTGACTCTAAATGACTGTTGGATGTGAATTATGACTTTTTCAACTAAAATAAGTGTGTTTAAAGTCATTTATGTGCCTGAAATTGGTCAAAATTGAAGCTTTTGAGTAAGCAAAACTCTGTAAAAATGGCAATGTTGGTCACTCTGAGGGGTTAAAAAGTGGTTATTCAACATGAGGCACGATCCATTTGACATTTTGAATCATTTTTGGTACAGTCCCAAAAATCCATTTTCTGATGAAAAACGATGACTCCGGACCTGTCGAACGTTCCCAAAATGGTCAATATGGATGAAATTTTAACATTTAATCTTTTGACTCCAAATGACTGTTGGATGGGAATTATGACTTTTTCAACTAAAATAAGTGTGTTTAAAGTCATTTATGTGCCTGAAATTGGTCAAAATTGAAGCTTTTGAGTAAGCAAAACTCTGTAAAAATGGCCATTTTGGTCACTCTGAGGGGTTAAAAAGTGGTTATTCAACATGAGGCACGATCCATTTGACATTTTGAATCATTTTTGGTACAGTCCCAAAAATCCATTTTCTGATGAAAAATGATGACTCCGGACCTGTCGAACGATTCCAAAATGGTCAATATGGATGAAATTTTAACATGTAATCTTTTGACTCTAAATGACTGTTGGATGTGAATTATGACTTTTCCAACTAAAATAAGTGTGTTTAAAATCATTTATGCGCCTGAAATTGGTCAAAATTAAAGCTTTTTAGTAAGCAAAACTCTGTAAAAATGGCCATTTTGGTCACTCTGAGGGGTTAAAAAGTGGTTATTCAACATGAGGCACGATCCAATTGACATTTTGAATCATTTTTGGTACAGTCCCAAAAATCCATTTTCTGATGAATAACGATGACTCCGGACCTGTCGAATGATTCCAAAATGGTCAATATGGATGAAATTTTAACATTTAATCTTTTGACTCTAAATGACTGTTGGATGTGAATTATGACTTTTTCAACTAAAATAAGTGTGTTTAAAGTCATTTATGTGCCTGAAATTGGTCAAAATTAAAGCTTTTGAATAAGCAAAAACTCTGTAAAAATGGCAATTTTGGTCACTCTGAGGGGTTAAAAAGTGGTTATTCAACATGAGGCACGATCCATTTGACATTTTGAATCATTTTTGGTACAGTCCCAAAAATCCATTTTATGATGAAAAACGATGACTCCGGACCTGTCGAACGTTCCCAAAATGGTCAATATGGATGAAATTTTAACATTTAATCTTTAGACTCTAAATGACTGTTGGATGTGAATTATGACTTTTTCAACTAAAATACGTGTGTTTAAAGTCATTTATGTGCCTGAAATTGGTCAAAATTAAGCTTTTGAATAAGCAAAACTCTGTAAAAATAACAATGTTGGTCACTCTGAGGGGTTAAAAAGTGGTTATTCAACATGAGGCACGATCCATTTGACATTTTGAATCATTTTTGGTACAGTCCCAAAAATCCATTTTCTGATGAAAAACGATGACTCCGGACCTGTCGAACGATTCCAAAATGGTAAATATGGATGAAATTTTAACATTTATTCTTTTGACTCTAAATGACTGTTGGATGTGAATTATGACTTTTTCAACGAAATCAAGTGTGTTTAAAGTCATTTATGTGCCTGAAATTGGTCAAAATTGAAGCTTTTGAGTAAGCAAAAACTCTGTAAAAATGGCAATTTTGGTCACTCTGAGGGGTTAAAAAGTGGTTATTCAACATGAGGCACGATCCATTTGACATTTTGAATCATTTTTGGTACAGTCCCAAAAATCCATTTTCTGATGAAAAACAATGACTCCGGACCTGTCGAACGTTCCCAAAATGGTCAATATGGATGAAATTTTAACATTTAATCTTTTGACTCCAAATGACTGTTGGATGGGAATTATGACTTTTTCAACTAAAATAAGTGTGTTTAAAGTCATTTATGTGCCTGAAATTGGTCAAAATTGAAGCTTTTGAGTAAGCAAAACTCTGTAAAAATGGCCATTTTGGTCACTCTGAGGGGTTAAAAAGTGGTTATTCAACATGAGGCACGATCCAATTGACATTTTGAATCATTTTTTGGTACAGTCCCAAAATTCCATTTTCTGATGAAAAACGATGACTCCGGACCTGTCGAACGTTCCCAAAATGGTCAATATGGATGAAATTTTAACATTTAATCTTTTGACTCCAAATGACTGTTGGATGTGAATTATGACCTTTTCGACTAAAATAAGTGTGTTTAAAGTCATTTCTGTGCCTGAAATTGGTCAAAATTGAAGCTTTTGAGTAAGCGAAACTCTGTAAAAATGGCAATGTTGGTCACTCTGAGGGGTTAAAAAGTGGTTATTCAACATGAGGCACGATCCATTTGACATTTTGAATCATTTTTGGTACAAGTCCCAAAAATCCATTTTCTGATGAAAAACGATGACTCCGGACCTGTCGAACGTTCACAAAATGGTCAATATGGATGAAATGTAAACATTTAATCTTTTGACTCCAAATGACTGTTGGATGGGAATTATGACTTTTTCAACTAAAATAAGTGTGTTTAAAGTCATTTATGTGCCTGAAATTGGTCAAAATTGAAGCTTTTGAGTAAGCAAAACTCTGTAAAAATGGCAATGTTGGTCACTCTGAGGGGTTAAAAAGTGGTTTTTCAACATGAGGCACGATCCATTTGACATTTTGAATCATTTTTGGTACAGTCCCAAAAATCCATTTTCTTATGAAAAACGATGACTCCGGACCTGTCGAACGTTTCCAAAATGGTCAATATGGATGAAATTTTAACATTTAAACTTTTGACTCTAAATGACTGTTGGATGTAAATTATGACTTTTTCAACTAAATCAAGTGTGTTTAAAGTCATTTATGTGCCTGAAATTGGTCAAAATTGAAGCTTTTGAGTAAGCAAAACTCTGTAAAAATTGCCATTTTGGTCATTCTGAGGGGTTAAAAAGTGGTTATTCAACATGAGGTACGATCCATTTGACATTTTGAATCATTTTTGGTACAGTCCCAAAAATTCATTTTCTGATGAAAAACGATGACTCCGGACCTGTCGAACGTTTCCAAAATGGTCAATATGGATGAAATTTTAACATTTAATCTTTTGACTCCAAATGACTGTTGGATGTGAATTATGACCTTTTCGACTAAAATAAGTGTGTTTAAAGTCATTTATGTGCCTGAAATTGGTCAAAATTGAAGCTTTTGAGTAAGCAAAACTCTGTAAAAATGGCAATGTTGGTCACTCTGAGGGGTTAAAAAGTGGTTTTTCAACATGAGGCACGATCCATTTGACATTTTGAATCATTTTTGGTACAGTCCCAAAAATCCATTTTCTTATGAAAAACGATGACTCCGGACCTGTCGAACGTTTCCAAAATGGTCAATATGGATGAAATTTTAACATTTAATCTTTTGACTCCAAATGACTGTTGGATGTGAATTATGACCTTTTCGACTAAAATAAGTGTGTTTAAAGTCATTTCTGTGCCTGAAATTGGTCAAAATTGAAGCTTTTGAGTAAGCAAAACTCTGTAAAAATGGCAATGTTGGTCACTCTGAGGGGTTAAAAAGTGGTTATTCAACATGAGGCACGATCCATTTGACATTTTGAATCATTTTTGGTACAGTCCCAAAAATCCATTTTCTGATGAAAAACGATGACTCCGGACCTGTCGAACGTTCCCAAAATGGTCAATATGGATGAAATTTTAACATTTAATCTTTTGACTCTAAATGACTGTTGGATGTGAATTATGACTTTTTCAACTAAAATAAGTGTGTTTAAAGTCATTTATGTGCCTGAAATTGGTCAAAATTAAAGCTTTTGAATAAGCAAAAACTCTGTAAAAATGGCAATTTTGGTCACTCTGAGGGGTTAAAAAGTGGTTATTCAACATGAGGCACGATCCATTTGACATTTTGTATCATTTTTGGTACAGTCCCAAAAATCCATTTTCTGATGAAAAACGATGACTCCGGACCTGTCGAACGTTCCCAAAATGGTCAATATGGATGAAATTTTAACATTTAATCTTTTGACTCCAAATGACTGTTTAATGGGAATTATGACTTTTTCAACTAAAATAAGTGTGTTTAAAGTCATTTATGTGCCTGAAATTGGTCAAAATTGAAGCTTTTGAGTAAGCAAAACTCTGTAAAAATGGCCATTTTGGTCACTCTGAGGAGTAAAAAAGTGGTTATTCAACATGACGCACGATCCATTTGACATTTTGAATCATTTTTGGTACAGTCCCAAAAATCCATTTTCTGATGAAAAACGATGACTCCGGACCTGTCGAACAATCCCAAAATGGTCAATATGGATGAAATTTTAACATTTAATCTTTTGACTCTAAATGACTGTTGGATGTGAATTATGACTTTTTCAACTAAAATAAGTGTGTTTAAAGTCATTTATGTGCCTGAAATTGGTCAAAATTAAAGCTTTTGAATAAGCAAAAACTCTGTAAAAATGGCAATTTTGGTCACTCTGAGGAGTTAAAAAGTGGTTATTCAACATGAGGCACGATCCATTTGACATTTTGAATCATTTTTGGTACAGTCCCAAAAATCCATTTTCTGATGAAAAACGATGACTCCGGACCTGTCGAACGTTCCCAAAATGGTCAATATGGATGAAATTTTAACATTTAATCTTTTGACTCCAAATGACTGTTGGATGTGAATTATGACTTTTTCAACTAAAATAAGTGTGTTTAAAGTCATTTATGTGCCTGAAATTGGTCAAAATTGAAGCTTTTGAGTAAGCAAAACTCTGTAAAAATGGCCATTTTGGTCACTCTGAGGGGTTAAAAAGTGGTTATTCAACATGAGGCATGATCCAATTGACATTTTGAATCATTTTTGGTACAGTCCCAAAAATCCATTTTCTGATGAAAAACGATGACTCCGGACCTGTCGAACGTTCCCAAAATGGTCAATATGGATGAAATTTTAACATTTAATCTTTTGACTCTAAATGACTGTTGGATGTGAATTATGACTTTTTCAACTAAAATAAGTGTGTTTGAAGTCATTTATGTGCCTGAAATTGGTCAAAATTAAAGCTTTTGAATAAGCAAAAACTCTGTAAAAATGGCAATTTTGGTCACTCTGAGGAGTTAAAAAGTGGTTATTCAACATGAGGCACGATCCATTTGACATTTTGAATCATTTTTGGTACAGTCCCAAAAATCCATTTTCTGATGAAAAACGATGACTCCGGACCTGTCGAACGTTCCCAAAATGGTCAATATGGATGAAATTTTAACATTTAATCTTTTGACTCTAAATGACTGTTGGATGTGAATTATGACTTTTTCAACTAAAATAAGTGTGTTTGAAGTCATTTATGTGCCTGAAATTGGTCAAAATTAAAGCTTTTGAATAAGCAAAAACTCTGTAAAAATGGCCATTTTGGTCACTCTGAGGGGTTAAAAAGTGGTTATTCAACATGAGGCACGATCCAATTGACATTTTGAATCATTATTGGTACAGTCCCAAAAATCCATTTTCTGATGAAAAACGATGACTCCGGACCTGTCGAACGATTCCAAAATGGTCAATATGGATGAAATTTTAACATTTAATCTTTTGACTCTAAATGACTGTTGGATGTGAATTATGACTTTTTCAACTAAAATAAGTGTGTTTAAAGTCATTTATGTGCCTGAAATTGGTCAAAATTGAAGCTTTTGAGTAAGCAAAACTCTGTAAAAATGGCAATGTTGGTCACTCTGAGGGGTTAAAAAGTGGTTATTCAACATGAGGCACGATCCATTTGACATTTTGAATCATTTTTGGTACAGTCCCAAAAATCCATTTTCTGATGAAAAACGATGACTCCGGACCTGTCGAACAATCCCAAAATGGTCAATATGGATGAAATTTTAACATTTAATCTTTTGACTCTAAATGACTGTTGGATGTGAATTATGACTTTTTCAACTAAAATAAGTGTGTTTAAAGTCATTTATGTGCCTGAAATTGGTCAAAATTAAAGCTTTTGAATAAGCAAAAACTCTGTAAAAATGGCAATTTTGGTCACTCTGAGGGGTTAAAAAGTGGTTATTCAACATGAGGCACGATCCATTTGACATTTTGAATCATTGTTGGTACAGTCCCAAAAATCCATTTTCTGATGAAAAACGATGACTCCGGACCTGTCGAACGATTCCAAAATGGTCAATATGGATGACATTTTAACATTTAATCTTTTGACTCTAAATGACTGTTGGATGTGAATTATGACTTTTTCAACTAAAATAAGTGTGTTTAAAGTCATTTATGTGCCTGAAATTGGTCAAAATTAAAGCTTTTGAATAAGCAAAACCTCTGTAAAAATTGCAATTTTGGTCACTCTGAGGAGTTAAAAAGTGGTTATTCAACATGAGGCACGATCCATTTGACATTTTGAATTATTTTTGGTACAGTCCCAAAAATCCATTTTCTGATGAAAAACGATGACTCCGGACCTGTCGAACGTTTCCAAAATGGTCAATATGGATGAAATTTTAACATTTAATCTTTTGACTCCAAATTACTGTTTGATGGGAATTATGACTTTTTCAACTAAAATAAGTGTGTTTAAAGTCATTTCTGTGCCTGAAATTGGTCAAAATTGAAGCTTTTGAGTAAGCAAAACTCTGTAAAAATGGCAATGTTGGTCACTCTGAGGGGTTAAAAAGTGGTTATTCAACATGAGGCACGATCCATTTGACATTTTGAATCATTTTTGGTACAGTCCCAAAAATCCATTTTCTGATGAAAAACGATGACTCCGGACCTGTCGAACGTTCCCAAAATGGTCAATATGGATGAAATTTTAACATTTAATCTTTTGACTCCAAATGACTGTTGGATGGGAATTATGACTTTTTCAACTAAAATAAGTGTGTTTAAAGTCATTTATGTGCCTGAAATTGGTCAAAATTGAAGCTTTTGAGTAAGCAAAACTCTGTAAAAATGGCCATTTTGGTCACTCTGAGGGGTTAAAAAGTGGTTATTCAACATGAGGCACGATCCATTTGACATTTTGAATCATTTTTGGTACAGTCCCAAAAATCCATTTTCTGATGAAAAACGATGACTCCGGACCTGTCGAACGTTCCCAAAATGGTCAATATGGATGAAATTTTAACATTTAATCTTTTGACTCCAAATGACTGTTGGATGGGAATTATGACTTTTTCAACTAAAATAAGTGTGTTTAAAGTCATTTATGTGCCTGAAATTGGTCAAAATTAAAGCTTTTGAATAAGCAAAAACTCTGTAAAAATGGCAATTTTGGTCACTCTGAGGGGTTAAAAAGTTGTTATTCAACATGAGGCACGATCCATTTGACATTTTGAATCATTTTTGGTACAGTCCCAAAAATCCATTTTCTGATGAAAAACGATGACTCCGGACCTGTCGAACGTTCCCAAAATGGTCAATATGGATGAAATTTTAACATTTAATCTTTTGACTCCAAATGACTGTTGGATGGGAATTATGACTTTTTCAACTAAAATAAGTGTGTTTAAAGTCATTTATGTGCCTGAAATTGGTCAAAATTGAAGCTTTTGAGTAAGCAAAACTCTGTAAAAATGGCAATGTTGGTCACTCTGAGGGGTTAAAAAGTGGTTATTCAACATGAGGCACGATCCATTTGACATTTTGAATCATTTTTGGTACAGTCCCAAAAATCAATTTTCTGATGAAAAACGATGACTCCGTACCTGTCGAACGTTTCCAAAATGGTCAATATGGATGAAATTTTAACATTTAATCTTTTGACTCTAAATGACTGTTGGATGTGAATTATGACTTTTTCAACTAAAATATGTGTGTTTAAAGTCATTTATGTGCCTGAAATTGGTCAAAATTGAAGCTTTTGAGTAAGCGAAACTCTGTAAAAATGGCAATGTTGGTCACTCTGAGGGGTTAAAAAGTGGTTATTCAACATGAGGCACGATCCATTTGACATTTTGAATCATTTTTGGTACAGTCCCAAAATCCATTTTCTGATGAAAAACGATGACTCCGGACCTGTCGAACGTTCCCAAAATGGTCAATATGGATGAAATTTTAACATTTAATCTTTAGACTCTAAATGACTGTTGGATGTGAATTATGACTTTTTCAACTAAAATAAGTGTGTTTAAAGTCATTTATGTGCCTGAAATTGGTCAAAATTAAAGCTTTTGAATAAGCAAAAACTCTGTAAAAATGGCAATTTTGGTCACTCTGAGGGGTTAAAAGTGTTATTCAACATGAGGCACGATCCATTTGACATTTTGAATCATTTTTGGTACAGTCCCAAAAATCCATTTTCTGATGAAAAACGATGACTCCGGACCTGTCGAACGTTTCCAAAATGGTCAATATGGATGAAATTTTTAACATTTAATCTTTTGACTCTAAATGACTGTTTGGATGTGAATTATGACTTTTTCAACTAAAATCAAGTGTGTTTAAAGTCATTTATGTGCCTGAAATTGGTCAAAATTGAAGCTTTTGAGTAAGCAAAACTCTGTAAAAATGGCCATTTTGGCACTCTGAGGGTTAAAAGTGGTTATTCAACATGAGGCACGATCCTATTGACATTTTGAATCATTTTTGGTACAGTCCCAAAAATCCATTTTCTGATGAAAAATGATGACTCCGGGACCTGTCGAACGATTCCAAAATGGTCAATATGGATGACATTTTAACATGTAATCTTTTTGACTCTAAATGACTGTTGGATGTGAATTATGACTTTTCCAACGAAAATAAGTGTGTTTAAAATCATTTATGCGCCTGAAATTGGTCAAAATTAAAGCTTTTGAGTAAGCAAAACTCTGTAAAAATGGCCATTTTGGTCACTCTGAGGGGTTAAAAAGTGGTTATTCAACATGAGGCACGATCCATTTGACATTTGAATCATTTTTGGTACAGTCCCAAAAATCCATTTTCTGAATGAAAAACAATGACTCCGGACCTGTCGAACGTTCCCAAAATGGTCAATATGGATGAAATTTTAACATTTAATCTTTTGACTCCAAATGACTGTTGGATGGGAATTATGACTTTTTCAACTAAAATAAGTGTGTTTAAAGTCATTTATGTGCCTGAAATTGGTCAAAATTGAAGCTTTTGAGTAAGCAAAACTCTGTAAAAATGGCAATGTTGGTCACTCTGAGGGGTTAAAAAGTGGTTATTCAACATGAGGCACGATCCATTTGACATTTTGAATCATTTTTGGTACAGTCCCAAAAATCTATTTTCTGATGAAAAACGATGACTCCGGACCTGTCGAACGTTTCCAAAATGGTCAATATGGATGAAATTTTAACATTTAATCTTTTGACTCTAAATGAATGTTGGATGTGAATTATGACTTTTTCAACTAAAATAAGTGTGTTTAAAGTCATTTATGTGCCTGAAATTGGTCAGAATTGTAGCTTTTGAGTAAGCAAAACTCTGTAAAAATGGCCATTTTGGTCACTCTGAGGGTTAAAAAGTGGTTATTCAACATGAGGCACGATCCAATTGACATTTTGAATTATTTTTTGGTACAGTCCAAAATTCCATTTTCTGATGAAAAACGATGACTCCGGACCTGTCGAACGTTCCCAAAATAGTCAATATGGATGGAAATTTTTAACATTTAATCTTTTGACTCCAAATGACGGTTGGATGTGAATTATGACCTTTTCGACTAAAATAAGTGTGTTTAAAGTCATTTCTGTGCCTGAAATTGGTCAAAATTGAAGCTTTTGAGTAAGCGGAAACTCTGTAAAAATGGCAATGTTGGTCACTCTGAGGGGTTAAAAAGTGGTTATTCAACATGAGGCACGATCCATTTGACATTTTGAATCATTTTTGGTACAGTCCCAAAAATCCATTTTCTGATGAAAAACGATGACTCCGGACCCTGTCGAACTTCCAAAATGGTCAATATGGATGAAATTTTAACATTTAATCTTTTGACTCTAAATGACTGTTGGAGGTGAATTATGACTTTTTCAACTAAAATAAGTGTGTTTAAAGTCATTTCTGTGCCTGAAATTGGTCAAAATTAAAGCTTTTGAATAAGCAAAAACTCTGTAAAAATGGCAATTTTGGTCACTCTGAGGGGTTAAAATGTGGTTATTCAACATGAGGCACGATCCATTTGACATTTTGAATCATTTTTGGTACAGTCCCCAAAAATCCATTTTCTGATGAAAAACGATGACTCCGGACCTGTCGAATGTTCCCAAAATGGTCAATATGGATGAAATTTTAACATTTAATCTTTAGACTCTAAATGACTGTTTGATGTGAATTATGACTTTTTCAACTAAAATAAGTGTGTTTAAAGTCATTTATGTGCCTGAAATTGGTCAAAATTAAAGCTTTTGAATAAGCAAAAACTCTGTAAAAATGGCAATTTTGGTCACTCTGAGGGGTTAAAAAGTGGTTATTCAACATGAGGCACGATCCATTTGACATTTTGAATCATTTTTGGTACAGTCCCAAAAATCCATTTTCTGATGAAAAACGATGACTCCGGACCTGTCGAACGTTTCCAAAATGGTCAATATGGATGAAATTTTAACATTTAATCTTTTGACTCTAAATGACTGTTGGATGTGAATTATGACTATTTTCAACTAAATCAAGTGTGTTTAAAGTCATTTATGTGCCTGAAATTGGTCAAAATTGAAGCTTTTGAGTAAGCAAAACTCTGTAAAAATGGCCATTTTGGTCACTCTGAGGGGTTAAAAAGTGGTTATTCAACATGAGGCACGATCCAATTGACATTTTGAATCATTTTTGGTAAGTCCCAAAAATCCATTTTCTGATGAAAAACGATGACTCCGGACCTGTCAAACGTTCCCAAAATGGTCAATATGGATGAAATTTTAACATTTAATCTTTAGACTCTAAATGACTGTTGGATGTGAATTATGACTTTTTCAACTAAAATAAGTGTGTTTAAAGTCATTTATGTGCCTGAAATTGGTCAAAATTAAAGCTTTTGAGTAAGCAAAACTCTGTAAAATGGCCATTTTGGTCACTCTGAGGGGTTAAAAAGTGGTTATTCAACATGAGGCAATATCCAATTGACATTTTGAATCATTTTTGGTACAGTCCCAAAAATCCATTTTCTGATGAAAAACGATGACTCCGGACCTGTCGAACGATTCCAAAATGGTCAATATGGATGAAATTTAACATTTAATCTTTTGACTCTAAATGACTGTTGGATGTGAATTATGACTTTTTCAACTAAAATACGTGTGTTTAAAGTCATTTATGTGCCTGAAATTGGTCAAAATTAAGCTTTTGAATAAGCAAAACTCTGTAAAAATAACAATGTTGGTCACTCTGAGGGGTTAAAAAGTGGTTATTCAACATGAGGCACGATCCATTTGACATTTTGAATCATTTTTGGTACAGTCCCAAAAATCCATTTTCTGATGAAAAACGATGACTCCGGACCTGTCGAACGATTCCAAAATGGTAAATATGGATGAAATTTTAACATTTAATCTTTTGACTCTAAATGACTGTTGGATGTGAATTATGACTTTTTCAACGAAATCAAGTGTGTTTAAAGTCATTTATGTGCCTGAAATTGGTCAAAATTGAAGCTTTTGAGTAAGCAAAAACTCTGTAAAAATGGCAATTTGGTCACTCTGAGGGGTTAAAAAGTGTTTATTCAACATGAGGCACGATCCATTTGACATTTTGAATCATTTTTGGTACAGTCCCAAAAATCCATTTTCTGATGAAAAACGATGACTCCGACCTGTCGAACGTTTCCAAAATGGTCAATATGGATGAAATTTTAACATTTAATCTTTTGACTCTAAATGACTGTTGGATGTGAATTATGACTTTTTCAACTAAATCAAGTGTGTTTAACGTCATTTATGTGCCTGAAATTGGTCAAAATTGAAGCTTTTGAGTAAGCAAAACTCTGTAAAAATGGCCATTTTAGTCACTCTTAGGGGTTAAAAAGTGGTTATTCAACATGAGGCATGATCCAATTGACATTTTGAATCATTTTTGGTACAGTCCAAAAATCCATTTTCTGATGAAAAACGATGACTCAGGACCTGTCGAACGATTCCAAAATGGTCAATATGGATGAAATTTTAACATTTAATCTTTTGACTCTAAATGACTGTTGGATGTGAATTATGACTTTTTCAACTAAAATAAGTGTGTTTAAAGTCATTTATGTGCCTGAAATTGGTCAAAATTGAAGCTTTTGAATAAGCAAAACTCTGTAAAAATAACAATGTTGGTCACTCTGAGGGGTTAAAAAGTGGTTATTCAACATGAGGCACGATCCATTTGACATTTTGAATCATTTTTGGTACAGTCCCCAAAAATCCATTTTCTGATGAAAAACGATGACTCGGACCTGTCGAACGATTCCAAAATGGTAAATATGGATGAAATTTTAACATTTAATCTTTTGACTCTAAATGACTGTTGGATGTGAATTATGACTTTTTCAACTAAAATAAGTGTGTTTAAAGTCATTTATGTGCCTGAAATTGGTCAAAATTAAAGCTTTTGAATAAGTAAAACTCTGTAAAAATGGCAATTTTGGTCACTCTGAGGGGTTAAAAAGTGGTTATTAAACATGAGGCACGATCCATTTGACATTTTGAATCATTTTTGGTACAGTCCCAAAAATCCATTTTCTGATGAAAAACGATGACTCCGGACCTGTCGACGATTCCAAAATGGTCAATATGGATGAAATGTTAACATTTAATCTTTGACTCTAAATGACTGTTGGATGTGAATTATGACTTTTTCAACTAAAATAAGTGTGTTTAAAGTCATTTATGTGCCTGAAATTGGTCAAAAATTAAAGCTTTTGAATAAGCAAAAACTCTGTAAAAATGGCAATTTTGGTCACTCTGAGGAGTTAAAAAGTGGTTATTCAACATGACGCACGATCCATTTGACATTTTTAATCATTTTTGGTACAGTCCCAAAAATCCATTTTCTGATGAAAAACGATGACTCCGGACCTGTCGAACGATTCCAAAATGGTCAATATGGATGAAATTTTAACATTTAATCTTTTGACTCTAAATGACTGTTGGATGTGAATTATGACTTTTTCAACTAAAATAAGTGTGTTTAAAGTCATTTATGTGCCTGAAATTGGTCAAAATTTAAGCTTTTGAATAAGCAAAAACTCTGTAAAAATGGCAATTTTGGTCACTCTGAGGAGTTAAAAAGTGGTTATTCAACATGAGGCACGATCCATTTGGACATTTTGAATCATTTTTGGTACAGTCCCAAAAATCCATTTCTGATGAAAAACGATGACTCCGGACCTGTCGAACGTTCCCAAATGGTCAATATGGATGAAATTTTAACATTTAATCTTTTGACTCCAAATGACTGTTGGATGTGAATTATGACTTTTTCAACTAAAATAAGTGTGTTTAAAGTCATTTATGTGCCTGAAATTGGTCAAAATTGAAGCTTTTGAGTAAGCAAAACTCTGTAAAAATGGCCATTTTGGTCACTCTGAGGGGTTAAAAAGTGGTTATTCAACATGAGGCATGATCCAATTGACATTTTGAATCATTTTTGGTACAGTCCCAAAAATCCATTTCTGATGAAAAACGATGACTCCGGACCTGTCGAACGTTCCCAAAATGGTCAATAGGATGAAATTTTAACATTTAATCTTTTGACTCTAAATGACTGTTGGATGTGAATTATGACTTTTTCAACTAAAATAAGTGTGTTTGAAGTCATTTATGTGCCTGAAATTGGTCAAAATTAAAGCTTTTTGAATAAGCAAAAACTCTGTAAAAATGGCAATTTTGGTCACTCTGAGGAGTTAAAAAGTAGTTATTCAACATGAGGCACGATCCATTTGACATTTTGAATCATTTTTGGTACAGTCCCAAAAATCCATTTTCTGATGAAAAACGATGACTCCGGACCTGTCGAACGTTCCCAAAATGGTCAATATGGATGAAATTTTAACATTTAATCTTTAGACTCTAAATGACTGTTGGATGTGAATTATGACTTTTTCAACTAAAATAAGTGTGTTTAAAGTCATTTATGTGCCTGAAATTGGTCAAAATTAAAGCTTTTGAATAAGCAAAAACTCTGTAAAAATGGCAATTTTGGTCACTCTGAGGGGTTAAAAAGTGTTTATTCAACATGAGGCACGATCCATTTGACATTTTGAATCATTTTTGGTACAGTCCCAAAAATCCTTTTCTGATGAAAAACGATGACTCCGGACCTGTCGAACGTTTCCAAAATGGTCAATATGGATGAAATTTTAACATTTAATCTTTTGACTCTAATGACTGTTGGATGTGAATTATGACTTTTCAACTAAAATAAGTGTGTTTAAAGTCATTTATGTGCCTGAAATTGGTCAAAATTGAAGCTTTTGAGTAAGCAAAACTCTGTAAAAAATGGCAATGTTGGTCACTCTGAGGGGTTAAAAAGTGGTTATTCAACATGAGGCACGATCCATTTGACATTTTGAATCATTTTTGGTACAGTTTGGTACAGTCCCAAAAATCCATTTTCTGATGAAAAACGATGACTCCGGACCTGTCGAACGTTCCCAAAATGGTCAATATGGATGAAATTTTAACATTTAATCTTTTGACTCCAAATGACTGTTGGATGGGAATTATGACTTTTTCAACTAAAATAAGTGTGTTTAAAGTCATTTATGTGCCTGAAATTGGTCAAAATTGAAGCTTTTGAGTAAGCAAAACTCTGTAAAAATGGCCATTTTGGTCACTCTGAGGGGTTAAAAAGTGGTTATTCAACATGAGGCACGATCCATTTGACATTTTGAATCATTTTTGGTACAGTCCCAAAAATCCATTTTCTGATGAAAAATGATGACTCCGGACCTGTCGAACGATTCCAAAATGGTCAATATGGATGAAATTTTAACATGTAATCTTTTGACTCTAAATGACTGTTGGATGTGAATTATGACTTTTCCAACTAAAATAAGTGTGTTTAAAATCATTTATGCGCCTGAAATTGGTCAAAATTAAAGCTTTTTAGTAAGCAAAACTCTGTAAAAATGGCCATTTTGGTCACTCTGAGGGGTTAAAAAGTGGTTATTCAACATGAGGCACGATCCAATTGACATTTTGAATCATTTTTGGTACAGTCCCAAAAATCCATTTTCTGATGAATAACGATGACTCCGGACCTGTCGAATGATTCCAAAATGGTCAATATGGATGAAATTTTAACATTTAATCTTTTGACTCTAAATGACTGTTGGATGTGAATTATGACTTTTTCAACTAAAATAAGTGTGTTTAAAGTCATTTATGTGCCTGAAATTGGTCAAAATTAAAGCTTTTGAATAAGCAAAAACTCTGTAAAAATGGCAATTTTGGTCACTCTGAGGGGTTAAAAAGTGGTTATTCAACATGAGGCACGATCCATTTGACATTTTGAATCATTTTTGGTACAGTCCCAAAAATCCATTTTATGATGAAAAACGATGACTCCGGACCTGTCGAACGTTCCCAAAATGGTCAATATGGATGAAATTTTAACATTTAATCTTTAGACTCTAAATGACTGTTGGATGTGAATTATGACTTTTTCAACTAAAATACGTGTGTTTAAAGTCATTTATGTGCCTGAAATTGGTCAAAATTAAGCTTTTGAATAAGCAAAACTCTGTAAAAATAACAATGTTGGTCACTCTGAGGGGTTAAAAAGTGGTTATTCAACATGAGGCACGATCCATTTGACATTTTGAATCATTTTTGGTACAGTCCCAAAAATCCATTTTCTGATGAAAAACGATGACTCCGGACCTGTCGAACGATTCCAAAATGGTAAATATGGATGAAATTTTAACATTTATTCTTTTGACTCTAAATGACTGTTGGATGTGAATTATGACTTTTTCAACGAAATCAAGTGTGTTTAAAGTCATTTATGTGCCTGAAATTGGTCAAAATTGAAGCTTTTGAGTAAGCAAAAACTCTGTAAAAATGGCAATTTTGGTCACTCTGAGGGGTTAAAAAGTGGTTATTCAACATGAGGCACGATCCATTTGACATTTTGAATCATTTTTGGTACAGTCCCAAAAATCCATTTTCTGATGAAAAACAATGACTCCGGACCTGTCGAACGTTCCCAAAATGGTCAATATGGATGAAATTTTAACATTTAATCTTTTGACTCCAAATGACTGTTGGATGGGAATTATGACTTTTTCAACTAAAATAAGTGTGTTTAAAGTCATTTATGTGCCTGAAATTGGTCAAAATTGAAGCTTTTGAGTAAGCAAAACTCTGTAAAAATGGCCATTTTGGTCACTCTGAGGGGTTAAAAAGTGGTTATTCAACATGAGGCACGATCCAATTGACATTTTGAATCATTTTTTGGTACAGTCCCAAAATTCCATTTTCTGATGAAAAACGATGACTCCGGACCTGTCGAACGTTCCCAAAATGGTCAATATGGATGAAATTTTAACATTTAATCTTTTGACTCCAAATGACTGTTGGATGTGAATTATGACCTTTTCGACTAAAATAAGTGTGTTTAAAGTCATTTCTGTGCCTGAAATTGGTCAAAATTGAAGCTTTTGAGTAAGCGAAACTCTGTAAAAATGGCAATGTTGGTCACTCTGAGGGGTTAAAAAGTGGTTATTCAACATGAGGCACGATCCATTTGACATTTTGAATCATTTTTGGTACAAGTCCCAAAAATCCATTTTCTGATGAAAAACGATGACTCCGGACCTGTCGAACGTTCACAAAATGGTCAATATGGATGAAATGTAAACATTTAATCTTTTGACTCCAAATGACTGTTGGATGGGAATTATGACTTTTTCAACTAAAATAAGTGTGTTTAAAGTCATTTATGTGCCTGAAATTGGTCAAAATTGAAGCTTTTGAGTAAGCAAAACTCTGTAAAAATGGCAATGTTGGTCACTCTGAGGGGTTAAAAAGTGGTTTTTCAACATGAGGCACGATCCATTTGACATTTTGAATCATTTTTGGTACAGTCCCAAAAATCCATTTTCTTATGAAAAACGATGACTCCGGACCTGTCGAACGTTTCCAAAATGGTCAATATGGATGAAATTTTAACATTTAAACTTTTGACTCTAAATGACTGTTGGATGTAAATTATGACTTTTTCAACTAAATCAAGTGTGTTTAAAGTCATTTATGTGCCTGAAATTGGTCAAAATTGAAGCTTTTGAGTAAGCAAAACTCTGTAAAAATTGCCATTTTGGTCATTCTGAGGGGTTAAAAAGTGGTTATTCAACATGAGGTACGATCCATTTGACATTTTGAATCATTTTTGGTACAGTCCCAAAAATTCATTTTCTGATGAAAAACGATGACTCCGGACCTGTCGAACGTTTCCAAAATGGTCAATATGGATGAAATTTTAACATTTAATCTTTTGACTCCAAATGACTGTTGGATGTGAATTATGACCTTTTCGACTAAAATAAGTGTGTTTAAAGTCATTTCTGTGCCTGAAATTGGTCAAAATTGAAGCTTTTGAGTAAGCAAAACTCTGTAAAAATGGCAATGTTGGTCACTCTGAGGGGTTAAAAAGTGGTTATTCAACATGAGGCACGATCCATTTGACATTTTGAATCATTTTTGGTACAGTCCCAAAAATCCATTTTCTGATGAAAAACGATGACTCCGGACCTGTCGAACGTTCCCAAAATGGTCAATATGGATGAAATTTTAACATTTAATCTTTTGACTCTAAATGACTGTTGGATGTGAATTATGACTTTTTCAACTAAAATAAGTGTGTTTAAAGTCATTTATGTGCCTGAAATTGGTCAAAATTGAAGCTTTTGAGTAAGCAAAACTCTGTAAAAATGGCCATTTTGGTCACTCTGAGGGGTTAAAAAGTGGTTATTCAACATGAGGCACGATCCATTTGACATTTTGAATCATTTTTGGTACAGTCCCAAAAATCAATTTTCTGATGAAAAACGATGACTCCGGACCTGTCGAACGTTCCCAAAATGGTCAATATGGATGAAATTTTAACATTTAATCTTTAGACTCTAAATGACTGTTGGATGTGAATTATGACTTTTTCAACTAAAATAAGTGTGTTTAAAGTCATTTATGTGCCTGAAATTGGTCAAAATTAAAGCTTTTGAATAAGCAAAAACTCTGTAAAAATGGCAATTTTGGTCACTCTGAGGAGTTAAAAAGTGGTTATTCAACATGACGCACGATCCATTTGACATTTTGAATCATTTTTGGTACAGTCCCAAAAATCCATTTTCTGATGAAAAACGATGACTCCGGACCTGTCGAACAATCCCAAAATGGTCAATATGGATGAAATTTTAACATTTAATCTTTTGACTCTAAATGACTGTTGGATGTGAATTATGACTTTTTCAACTAAAATAAGTGTGTTTAAAGTCATTTATGTGCCTGAAATTGGTCAAAATTAAAGCTTTTGAATAAGCAAAAACTCTGTAAAAATGGCAATTTTGGTCACTCTGAGGGGTTAAAAAGTGGTTATTCAACATGAGGCACGATCCATTTGACATTTTGAATCATTTTTGGTACAGTCCCAAAAATCCATTTTCTGATGAAAAACGATGACTCCGGACCTGTCGAACGATTCCAAAATGGTCAATATGGATGACATTTTAACATTTAATCTTTTGACTCTAAATGACTGTTGGATGTGAATTATGACTTTTTCAACTAAAATAAGTGTGTTTAAAGTCATTTATGTGCCTGAAATTGGTCAAAATTAAAGCTTTTGAATAAGCAAAAACTCTGTAAAAATGGCAATTTTGGTCACTCTGAGGAGTTAAAAAGTGGTTATTCAACATGAGGCACGATCCATTTGACATTTTGAATCATTTTTGGTACAGTCCCAAAAATCCATTTTCTGATGAAAAACGATGACTCCGGACCTGTCGAACGTTCCCAAAAGGGTCAATATGGATGAAATTTTAACATTTAATCTTTTGACTCCAAATGACTGTTGGATGGGAATTATGACTTTTTCAACTAAAATAAGTGTGTTTAAAGTCATTTATGTGCCTGAAATTGGTCAAAATTGAAGCTTTTGAGTAAGCAAAACTCTGTAAAAATGGCAATGTTGGTCACTCTGAGGGGTTAAAAAGTGGTTATTCAACATGAGGCACGATCCATTTGACATTTTGAATCATTTTTGGTACAGTCCCAAAAATCAATTTTCTGATGAAAAACGATGACTCCGGACCTGTCGAACGTTTCCAAAATGGTCAATATGGATGAAATTTTAACATTTAATCTTTTGACTCTAAATGACTGTTGGATGTGAATTATGACTTTTTCAACTAAAATAAGTGTGTTTAAAGTCATTTATGTGCCTGAAATTGGTCAAAATTGTAGCTTTTGAGTAAGCAAAACTCTGTAAAAATGGCCATTTTGGTCACTCTGAGGGGTTAAAAAGTGGTTATTCAACATGAGGCACGATCCAATTGACATTTTGAATTATTTTTTGGTACAGTCCCAAAATTCCATTTTCTGATGAAAAACGATGACTCCGGACCTGTCGAACGTTCCCAAAATGGTCAATATGGATGAAATTTTAACATTTAATCTTTTGACTCCAAATGACGGTTGGATGTGAATTATGACCTTTTCGACTAAAATAAGTGTGTTTAAAGTCATTTCTGTGCCTGAAATTGGTCAAAATTGAAGCTTTTGAGTAAGCGAAACTCTGTAAAAATGGCAATGTTGGTCACTCTGAGGGGTTAAAAAGTGGTTATTCAACATGAGGCACGATCCATTTGACATTTTGAATCATTTTTGGTACAGTCCCAAAAATCCATTTTCTGATGAAAAACGATGACTCCGGACCTGTCGAACGTTTCCAAAATGGTCAATATGGATGAAATTTTAACATTTAATCTTTTGACTCTAAATGACTGTTGGAGGTGAATTATGACTTTTTCAACTAAAATAAGTGTGTTTAAAGTCATTTCTGTGCCTGAAATTGGTCAAAATTAAAGCTTTTGAATAAGCAAAAACTCTGTACAAATGGCAATTTTGGTCACTCTGAGGGGTTAAAATGTGGTTATTCAACATGAGGCACGATCCATTTGACATTTTGAATCATTTTTGGTACAGTCCCAAAAATCCATTTTCTGATGAAAAACGATGACTCCGGACCTGTCGAATGTTCCCAAAATGCTCAATATGGATGAAATTTTAACATTTAATCTTTAGACTCTAAATGACTGTTTGATGTGAATTATGACTTTTTCAACTAAAATAAGTGTGTTTAAAGTCATTTATGTGCCTGAAATTGGTCAAAATTAAAGTTTTTGAATAAGCAAAAACTCTGTAAAAATGGCAATTTTGGTCACTCTGAGGGGTTAAAAAGTGGTTATTCAACATGAGGCACGATCCATTTGACATTTTGAATCATTTTTGGTACAGTCCCAAAAATCCATTTTCTGATGAAAAACGATGACTCCGGACGTGTCGAACGTTTCCAAAATGGTCAATATGGATGAAATTTTAACATTTAATCTTTTGACTCTAAATGACTGTTGGATGTGAATTATGACTATTTTCAACTAAATCAAGTGTGTTTAAAGTCATTTATGTGCCTGAATTTGGTCAAAATTAAAGCTTTTGAGTAAGCAAAACTCTGTAAAAATGGCCATTTTGGTCACTCTGAGGGGTTAAAAAGTGGTTATTCAACATGAGGCACGATCCAATTGACATTTTGAATCATTTTTGGTACAGTCCCAAAAATCCATTTTCTGATGAAAAACGATGACTCCGGACCTGTCAAACGTTCCCAAAATGGTCAATATGGATGAAATTTTAACATTTAATCTTTAGACTCTAAATGACTGTTGGATGTGAATTATGACTTTTTCAACTAAAATAAGTGTGTTTAAAGTCATTTATGTGCCTGAAATTGGTCAAAATTAAAGCTTTTGAGTAAGCGAAACTCTGTAAAAATGGCAATGTTGGTCACTCTGAGGGGTTAAAAAGTGGTTATTCAACATGAGGCACGATCCATTTGACATTTTGAATCATTTTTGGTACAGTCCCAAAAATCCATTTTCTGATGAAAAACGATGACTCCGGACCTGTCGAACGTTCCCAAAATGGTCAATATGGATGAAATTTTAACATTTAATCTTTAGACTCTAAATGACTGTTGGATGTGAATTATGACTTTTTCAACTAAAATAAGTGTGTTTAAAGTCATTTATGTGCCTGAAATTGGTCAAAATTAAAGCTTTTGAATAAGCAAAAACTCTGTAAAAATGGCAATTTTGGTCACTCTGAGGGGTTAAAAAGTGTTTATTCAACATGAGGCACGATCCATTTGACATTTTGAATCATTTTTGGTACAGTCCCAAAAATCCATTTTCTGATGAAAAACGATGACTCCGGACCTGTCGAACGTTTCCAAAATGGTCAATATGGATGAAATTTTAACATTTAATCTTTTGACTCTAAATGACTGTTGGATGTGAATTATGACTTTTTCAACTAAATCAAGTGTGTTTAAAGTCATTTATGTGCCTGAAATTGGTCAAAATTGAAGCTTTTGAGTAAGCAAAACTCTGTAAAAATGGCCATTTTGGTCACTCTGAGGGGTTAAAAAGTGGTTATTCAACATGAGGCACGATCCAATTGACATTTTGAATCATTTTTGGTACAGTCCCAAAAATCCATTTTCTGATGAAAAATGATGACTCCGGACCTGTCGAACGATTCCAAAATGGTCAATATGGATGAAATTTTAACATGTAATCTTTTGACTCTAAATGACTGTTGGATGTGAATTATGACTTTTCCAACTAAAATAAGTGTGTTTAAAATCATTTATGCGCCTGAAATTGGTCAAAATTAAAGCTTTTGAGTAAGCAAAACTCTGTAAAAATGGCCATTTTGGTCACTCTGAGGGGTTAAAAAGTGGTTATTCAACATGAGGCACGATCCATTTGACATTTTGAATCATTTTTGGTACAGTCCCAAAAATCCATTTTCTGATGAAAAACAATGACTCCGGACCTGTCGAACGTTCCCAAAATGGTCAATATGGATGAAATTTTAACATTTAATCTTTTGACTCCAAATGACTGTTGGATGGGAATTATGACTTTTTCAACTAAAATAAGTGTGTTTAAAGTCATTTATGTGCCTGAAATTGGTCAAAATTGAAGCTTTTGAGTAAGCAAAACTCTGTAAAAATGGCAATGTTGGTCACTGTGAGGGGTTAAAAAGTGGTTATTCAACATGAGGCACGATCCATTTGACATTTTGAATCATTTTTGGTACAGTCCCAAAAATCTATTTTCTGATGAAAAACGATGACTCCGGACCTGTCGAACGTTTCCAAAATGGTCAATATGGATGAAATTTTAACATTTAATCTTTTGACTCTAAATGACTGTTGGATGTGAATTATGACTTTTTCAACTAAAATAAGTGTGTTTAAAGTCATTTATGCGCCTGAAATTGGTCAAAATTAAAGCTTTTGAGTAAGCAAAACTCTGTAAAAATGGCCATTTTGGTCACTCTGAGGGGTTAAAAAGTGGTTATTCAACATGAGGCACGATCCAATTGACATTTTGAATCATTTTTTGGTACAGTCCCAAAATTCCATTTTCTGATGAAAAACGATGACTCCGGACCTGTCGAATGTTCCCAAAATGGTCAATATGGATGAAATTTTAACATTTAATCTTTAGACTCTAAATGACTGTTTGATGTGAATTATGACTTTTTCAACTAAAATAAGTGTGTTTAAAGTCATTTATGTGCCTGAAATTGGTCAAAATTGAAGCTTTTGAGTAAGCGAAACTCTGTAAAAATGGCAATGTTGGTCACTCTGAGGGGTTAAAAAGTGGTTATTCAACATGAGGCACGATCCATTTGACATTTTGAATCATTTTTGGTACAGTCCCAAAAATCCATTTTCTGATGAAAAACGATGACTCCGGACCTGTCGAACGTTTCCAAAATGGTCAATATGGATGAAATTTTAACATTTAATCTTTTGACTCTAAATGACTGTTGGAGGTGAATTATGACTTTTTCAACTAAAATAAGTGTGTTTAAAGTCATTTCTGTGCCTGAAATTGGTCAAAATTAAAGCTTTTGAATAAGCAAAAACTCTGTAAAAATGGCAATTTTGGTCACTCTGAGGGGTTAAAATGTGGTTATTCAACATGAGGCACGATCCATTTGACATTTTGAATCATTTTTGGTACAGTCCCAAAAATCCATTTTCTGATGAAAAACGATGACTCCGGACCTGTCGAATGTTCCCAAAATGGTCAATATGGATGAAATTTTAACATTTAATCTTTAGACTCTAAATGACTGTTTGATGTGAATTATGACTTTTTCAACTAAAATAAGTGTGTTTAAAGTCATTTATGTGCCTGAAATTGGTCAAAATTAAAGCTTTTGAATAAGCAAAAACTCTGTAAAAATGGCAATTTTGGTCACTCTGAGGGGTTAAAAAGTGGTTATTCAACATGAGGCACGATCCATTTGACATTTTGAATCATTTTTGGTACAGTCCCAAAAATCAATTTTCTGATGAAAAACGATGACTCCGGACCTGTCGAACGTTTCCAAAATGGTCAATATGGATGAAATTTTAACATTTAATCTTTTGACTCTAAATGACTGTTGGATGTGAATTATGACTATTTTCAACTAAATCAAGTGTGTTTAAAGTCATTTATGTGCCTGAAATTGGTCAAAATTGAAGCTTTTGAGTAAGCAAAACTCTGTAAAAAAGGCCATTTTGGTCACTCTGAGGGGTTAAAAAGTGGTTATTCAACATGAGGCACGATCCAATTGACATTTTGAATCATTTTTGGTACAGTCCCAAAAATCCATTTTCTGATGAAAAACGATGACTCCGGACCTGTCAAACGTTCCCAAAATGGTCAATATGGATGAAATTTTAACATTTAATCTTTAGACTCTAAATGACTGTTGGATGTGAATTATGACTTTTTCAACTAAAATAAGTGTGTTTAAAGTCCTTTATGTGCCTGAAATTGGTCAAAATTAAAGCTTTTGAATAAGCAAAAACTCTGTAAAAATGGCAATTTTGGTCACTCTGAGGGGTTAAAAAGTGGTTATTCAACATGAGGCACGATCCATTTGACATTTTGAATCATTTTTGGTACAGTCCCAAAAATCCATTTTCTGATGAAAAACGATGACTCCGGACCTGTCGAACGTTTCCAAAATGGTCAATATGGATGAAATTTTAACATTTAATCTTTTGACTCTAAATGACTGTTGGATGTGAATTATGACTTTTTCAACTAAAATAAGTGTGTTTAAAGTCATTTATGTGCCTGAAATTGGTCAAAATTAAAGCTTTTGAATAAGCAAAAACTCTGTAAAAATGGCCATTTTGGTCACTCTGAGCGGTCAAAAAGTGGTTATTCAACATGAGGCACGATCCATTTGACATTTTGAATCATTTTTGGTACAGTCCCAAAAATTCATTTTCTGATGAAAAACGATGACTCCGGACCTGTCGAACTTTCCTAAAATGGTCAATATGGATGAAATTTTAACATTTAATCTTTTGACTCCAAATGACTGTTGGATGTGAATTATGACCTTTTCGACTAAAATAAGTGTGTTTAAAGTCATTTCTGTGCCTGAAATTGGTCAAAATTGAAGCTTTTGAGTAAGCGAAACTCTGTAAAAATGGCAATGTTGGTCACTCTGAGGGGTTAAAAAGTGGTTATTCAACATGAGGCACGATCCATTTGACATTTTGAATCATTTTTGGTACAATCCCAAAAATCCATTTTCTGATGAAAAACGATGACTCCGGACCTGTCGAACGTTCCCAAAATGGTCAATATGGATGAAATTTTAACATTTAATCTTTTGACTCTAAATGACTGTTGGATGTGAATTATGACTTTTTCAACTAAAATAAGTGTGTTTAAAGTCATTTATGTGCCTGAAATTGGTCAAAATTAAAGCTTTTGAATAAGCAAAAACTCTGTAAAAATGGCAATTTTGGTCACTCTGAGGGGTTAAAAAGTGGTTATTCAACATGAGGCACGATCCATTTGACATTTTGAATCATTTTTGGTACAGTCCCAAAAATCGATTTTCTGATGAAAAACGATGACTCCGGACCTGTCGAACGTTCCCAAAATGGTCAATATGGATGAAATTTTAACATTTAATCTTTTGACTCTAAATGACTGTTGGATGTGAATTATGACTTTTTCAACGAAATCAAGTGTGTTTAAAGTCATTTATGTGCCTGAAATTGGTCAAAATTGAAGCTTTTGAGTAAGCAAAACTCTGTAAAAATTGCCATTTTGGTCACTCTGAGGGGTTAAAAAGTGGTTATTCAACATGAGGCACGATCCAATTGACATTTTGAATCATTTTTGGTACAGTCCCAAAAATTCATTTTCTGATGAAAAACAATGACTCCGGACCTGTCGAACGATTCCAAAATGGTCAATATGGATGAAATTTTAACATGTAATCTTTTGACTCTAAATGACTGTTGGATGTGAATTATGACTTTTTCAACTAAAATAAGTATGTTTAAAATCATTTATGCGCCTGAAATTGGTCAAAATTAAAGCTTTTGAGTAAGCAAAACTCTGTAAAAATGGCCATTTTGGTCACTCTGAGGGGTTAAAAAGTGGTTATAAAACATGAGGCATGATCCAATTGACATTTTGAATAATTTTTGGTACAGTCCCAAAAATCAATTTTCTGATGAAAAACGATGACTCCGGACCTGTCGAACGATTCCAAAATGGTCAATATGGATGAAATTTTAACATTTAATCTTTTGACTCTAAATGACTGTTGGATGTGAATTATGACTTTTTCAACTAAAATAAGTGTGTTTAAAGTCATTTATGTGCCTGAAATTGGTCAGAATTGAAGCTTTTGAATAAGCAAAACTCTGTAAAAATAACAATGTTGGTCACTCTGAGGGGTTAAAAAGTGGTTATTCAACATGAGGCACGATCCATTTGACATTTTGAATCATTTTTGGTACAGTCCCAAAAATCCATTTTCTGATGAAAAACGATGACTCCGGACCTGTCGAACGATTCCAAAATGGTCAATATGGATGAAATTTTAACATTTAATCTTTTGACTCTAAATGACTGTTGGATGTGAATTATGACTTTTTCAACTAAAATAAGTGTGTTTAAAGTCATTTATGTGCCTGAAATTGGTCAAAATTAAAGCTTTTGAATAAGCAAAAACTCTGTAAAAATGGCAATTTTGGTCACTCTGAGGAGTTAAAAAGTGGTTATTCAACATGACGCACGATCCATTTGACATTTTGAATCATTTTTGGTACAGTCCCAAAAATCCATTTTCTGATGAAAAACGATGACTCCGGACCTGTCGAACGATTCCAAAATGGTCAATATGGATGAAATTTTAACATTTAATCTTTTGACTCTAAATGACTGTTGGATGTGAATTATGACTTTTTCAACTAAAATAAGTGTGTTTAAAGTCATTTATGTGCCTGAAATTGGTCAAAATTGAAGCTTTTGAGTAAGCAAAACTCTGTAAAAATGGCCATTTTGGTCACTCTGAGGGGTTAAAAAGTGGTTATTCAACATGAGGCACGATCCAATTGACATTTTGAATCATTTTTGGTACAGTCCCAAAAATCCATTTTCTGATGAAAAACGATGACTCCGGACCTGTCGAACGTTCCCAAAATGGTCAATTTGAATGAAATTTTAACATTTAATCTTTTGACTCCAAATGACTGTTGGATGTGAATTATGACCTTTTCGACTAAAATAAGTGTGTTTAAAGTCATTTCTGTGCCTGAAATTGGTCAAAATTGAAGCTTTTGAGTAAGCGAAACTCTGTAAAAATGGCAATGTTGGTCACTCTGAGGGGTTAAAAAGTGGTTATTCAACATGAGGCACGATCCATTTGACATTTTGAATCATTTTTGGTACAGTCCCAAAAATCCATTTTCTGATGAAAAACGATGACTCCGGACCTGTCGAACGTTCCCAAAATGGTCAATATGGATGAAATTTTAACATTTAATCTTTTGACTCTAAATGACTGTTGGATGTGAATTATGACTTTTTCAACTAAAATAAGTGTGTTTAAAGTCATTTATGTGCCTGAAAGTGGTCAAAATTAAAGCTTTTGAATAAGCAAAAACTCTGTAAAAATGGCAATTTTGGTCACTCTGAGGGGTTAAAAAGTGGTTATTCAACATGAGGCACGATCCATTTGACATTTTGAATCATTTTTGGTACAGTCCCAAAAATCAATTTTCTGATGAAAAACGATGACTCCGGACCTGTCGAACGTTCCCAAAATGGTCAATATGGATGAAATTTTAACATTTAATCTTTTGACTCCAAATGACTGTTGGATGGGAATTATGACTTTTTCAACTAAAATAAGTGTGTTTAAAGTCATTTATGTGCCTGAAATTGGTCAAAATTGAAGCTTTTGAGTAAGCAAAACTCTGTAAAAATGGCAATTTTGGTCACTCTGAGGGGTTAAAAAGTGGTTATTCAACATGAGGCACGATCCATTTGACATTTTGAATCATTTTTGGTACAGTCCCAAAAATCCATTTTCTGATGAAAAACGATGACTCCGGACCTGTCGAACATTACCAAAATGGTCAATATGGATGAAATTTTAACATTTAATCTTTAGACTTTAAATGACTGTTGGATGTGAATTATGACTTTTTCAACTAAAATAAGTGTGTTTAAAGTCATTTATGTGCCTGAAATTGGTCAAAATTAAAGCTTTTGAATAAGCAAAAACTCTGTAAAAATGGCAATTTTGGTCACTCTGAGGGGTTAAAAAGTGGTTATTCAACATGAGGCACGATCCATTTGACATTTTGAATCATTTTTGGTACAGTCCCAAAAATCCATTTTCTGATGAAAAACGATGACTCCGGACCTGTCGAACGATTCCAAAATGGTCAATATGGATGAAATTTTAACATGTAATCTTTTGACTCTAAATGACTGTTGGATGTGAATTATGAGTTTTTCAACTAAAATAAGTGTGTTTAAAATCATTTATGCGCCTGAAATTGGTCAAAATTAAAGCTTTTGAGTAAGCAAAACTCTGTAAAAATGGCCCTTTTGGTCACTCTGAGGGGTTAAAAAGTGGTTATTCAACATGAGGCATGATCCAATTGACATTTTGAATCATTTTTGGTACAGTCCCAAAAATCCATTTTCTGATGAAAAACGATGACTCCGGACCTGTCGAACGATTCCAAAATGGTCAATATGGATGAAATTTTAACATTTAATCTTTTGACTCTAAATGACTGTTGGATGTGAATTATGACTTTTTCAACTAAAATACGTGTGTTTAAAGTCATTTATGTGCCTGAAATTGGTCAAAATTAAGCTTTTGAATAAGCAAAACTCTGTAAAAATAACAATGTTGGTCACTCTGAGGGGTTAAAAAGTGGTTATTCAACATGAGGCACGATCCATTTGACATTTTGAATCATTTTTGGTACAGTCCCAAAAATCCATTTTCTGATGAAAAACGATGACTCCGGACCTGTCGAACGATTCCAAAATGGTAAATATGGATGAAATTTTAACATTTAATCTTTTGACTCTAAATGACTGTTGGATGTGAATTATGACTTTTTCAACTAAAATAAGTGTGTTTAAAGTCATTTATGTGCCTGAAATTGGTCAAAATTGAAGCTTTTGAGTAAGCAAAACTCTGTAAAAATGGCCATTTTGGTCACTCTGAGGGGTTAAAAAGTGGTTATTCAACATGAGGCACGATCCAATTGACATTTTGAATCATTTTTGGTACAGTCCCAAAAATCCATTTTCTGATGAAAAACGATGACTCCGGACCTGTCGAACGTTCCCAAAATGGTCAATTTGAATGAAATTTTAACATTTAATCTTTTGACTCCAAATGACTGTTGGATGTGAATTATGACCTTTTCGACTAAAATAAGTGTGTTTAAAGTCATTTCTGTGCCTGAAATTGGTCAAAATTGAAGCTTTTGAGTAAGCGAAACTCTGTAAAAATGGCAATGTTGGTCACTCTGAGGGGTTAAAAAGTGGTTATTCAACATGAGGCACGATCCATTTGACATTTTGAATCATTTTTGGTACAGTCCCAAAAATCCATTTTCTGATGAAAAACGATGACTCCGGACCTGTCGAACGTTCCCAAAATGGTCAATATGGATGAAATTTTAACATTTAATCTTTTGACTCTAAATGACTGTTGGATGTGAATTATGACTTTTTCAACTAAAATAAGTGTGTTTAAAGTCATTTATGTGCCTGAAATTGGTCAAAATTAAAGCTTTTGAATAAGCAAAAACTCTGTAAAAATGGCAATTTTGGTCACTCTGACGGGTTAAAAAGTGGTTATTCAACATGAGGCACGATCCATTTGACATTCTGAATCATTTTTGGTACAGTCCCAAAAATCCATTTTCTGATGAAAAACGATGACTCCGGACCTGTCGAACGTTCCCAAAATGGTCAATATGGATGAAATTTTAACATTTAATCTTTTGACTCCAAATGACTGTTGGATGGGAATTATGACTTTTTCAACTAAAATAAGTGTGTTTAAAGTCATTTATGTGCCTGAAATTGGTCAAAATTGAAGCTTTTGAGTAAGCAAAACTCTGTAAAAATGGCCATTTTGGTCACTCTGAGGTGTTAAAAAGTGGTTATTCAACATGAGGCACGATCCATTTGACATTTTGAATCATTTTTGGTACAGTCCCAAAAATCCATTTTCTGATGAAAAACGATGACTCCGGACCTGTCGAACATTACCAAAATGGTCAATATGGATGAAATTTTAACATTTAATCTTTAGACTTTAAATGACTGTTGGATGTGAATTATGACTTTTTCAACTAAAATAAGTGTGTTTAAAGTCATTTATGTGCCTGAAATTGGTCAAAATTAAAGCTTTTGAATAAGCAAAAACTCTGTAAAAATGGCAATTTTGGTCACTCTGAGGGGTTAAAAAGTGGTTATTCAACATGAGGCACGATCCATTTGACATTTTGAATCATTTTTGGTACAGTCCCAAAAATCCATTTTCTGATGAAAAACGATGACTCCGGACCTGTCGAACGATTCCAAAATGGTCAATATATGTAATCTTTTGACTCTAAATGACTGTTGGGTGTGAATTATGAGTTTTTCAACTAAAATAAGTGTGTTTAAAATCATTTATGCGCCTGAAATTGGTCAAAATTAAAGCTTTTGAGTAAGCAAAACTCTGTAAAAATGGCCCTTTTGGTCACTCTGAGGGGTTAAAAAGTGGTTATTCAACATGAGGCATGATCCAATTGACATTTTGAATCATTTTTGGTACAGTCCCAAAAATCCATTTTCTGAAGAAAAACGATGACTCCGGACCTGTCGAACGATTCCAAAATGGTCAATATGGATGAAATTTTAACATTTAATCTTTTGACTCTAAATGACTGTTGGATGTGAATTCTGACTTTTTCAACTAAAATACGTGTGTTTAAAGTCATTTATGTGCCTGAAATTGGTCAAAATTAAGCTTTTGAATAAGCAAAACTCTGTAAAAATAACAATGTTGGTCACTCTGAGGGGTTAAAAAGTGGTTATTCAACATGAGGCACGATCCATTTGACATTTTGAATCATTTTTGGTACAGTCCCAAAAATCCATTTTCTGATGAAAAACGATGACTCCGGACCTGTCGAACGATTCCAAAATGGTAAATATGGATGAAATTTTAACATTTAATCTTTTGACTCTAAATGACTGTTGGATGTGAATTATGACTTTTTCAACTAAAATAAGTGTGTTTAAAGTCATTTATGTGCCTGAAATTGGTCAAAATTAAAGCTTTTGAATAAGCAAAAACTCTGTAAAAATGGCAATTTTGGTCACTCTGAGGGGTTAAAAAGTGGTTATTAAACATGAGGCACGATCCATTTGACATTTTGAATCATTTTTGGTACAGTCCCAAAAATCCATTTTCTGATGAAAAACGATGACTCCGGACCTGTCGAACGATTCCAAAATGGTCAATATGGATGAAATTTTAACATTTAATCTTTTGACTCTAAATGACTGTTGGATGTGAATTATGAATTTTTCAACTAAAATAAGTGTGTTTAAAGTCATTTATGTGCCTGAAATTGGTCAGAATTGAAGCTTTTGAATAAGCAAAACTCTGTAAAAATAACAATGTTGGTCACTCTGAGGGGTTAAAAAGTGGTTATTCAACATGAGGCACGATCCATTTGACATTTTGAATCATTTTTGGTACAGTCCCAAAAATCCATTTTCTGATGAAAAACGATGACTCCGGACCTGTCGAACGATTCCAAAATGGTCAATATGGATGAAATTTTAACATTTAATCTTTTGACTCTAAATGACTGTTGGATGTAAATTATGACTTTTTCAACTAAAATAAATGTGTTTAAAGTCATTTATGTGCCTGAAATTGGTCAAAATTAAAGCTTTTGAATAAGCAAAAACTCTGTAAAAATGGCAATTTTGGTCACTCTGAGGAGTTAAAAAGTGGTTATTCAACATGACGCACGATCCATTTGACATTTTGAATCATTTTTGGTACAGTCCCAAAAATCCATTTTCTGATGAAAAACGATGACTCCGGACCTGTCGAACGATTCCAAAATGGTCAATATGGATGAAATTTTAACATTTAATCTTTTGACTCTAAATGACTGTTGGATGTGAATTATGACTTTTTCAACTAAAATAAGTGTGTTTAAAGTCATTTATGTGCCTGAAATTGGTCAAAATTGAAGCTTTTGAGTAAGCAAAACTCTGTAAAAATGGCCATTTTGGTCACTCTGAGGGGTTAAAAAGTGGTTATTCAACATGAGGCACGATCCAATTGACATTTTGAATCATTTTTGGTACAGTCCCAAAAATCCATTTTCTGATGAAAAACGATGACTCCGGACCTGTCGAACGTTCCCAAAATGGTCAATTTGAATGAAATTTTAACATTTAATCTTTTGACTCCAAATGACTGTTGGATGTGAATTATGACCTTTTCGACTAAAATAAGTGTGTTTAAAGTCATTTCTGTGCCTGAAATTGGTCAAAATTGAAGCTTTTGAGTAAGCGAAACTCTGTAAAAATGGCAATGTTGGTCACTCTGAGGGGTTAAAAAGTGGTTACTCAACATGAGGCACGATCCATTTGACATTTTGAATCATTTTTGGTACAGTCCCAAAAATCCATTTTCTGATGAAAAACGATGACTCCGGACCTGTCGAACGTTCCCAAAATGGTCAATATGGATGAAATTTTAACATTTAATCTTTTGACTCCAAATGACTGTTGGATGTGAATTATGACCTTTTCGACTAAAATAAGTGTGTTTAAAGTCATTTCTGTGCCTGAAATTGGTCAAAATTGAAGCTTTTGAGTAAGCGAAACTCTGTAAAAATGGCAATGTTGGTCACTCTGAGGGGTTAAAAAGTGGTTATTCAACATGAGGCACGATCCATTTGACATTTTGAATCATTTTTGGTACAGTCCCAAAAATCCATTTTCTGATGAAAAACGATGACTCCGGACCTGTCGAACGTTCCCAAAATGGTCAATATGGATGAAATTTTAACATTTAATCTTTTGACTCTAAATGACTGTTGGATGTGAATTATGACTTTTTCAACTAAAATAAGTGTGTTTAAAGTCATTTATGTGCCTGAAATTGGTCAAAATTAAAGCTTTTGAATAAGCAAAAACTCTGTAAAAATGGCAATTTTGGTCACTCTGAGGGGTTAAAAAGTGGTTATTCAACATGAGGCACGATCCATTTGACATTTTGAATCATTTTTGGTACAGTCCCAAAAATCCATTTTCTGATGAAAAACGATGACTCCGGACCTGCCGAACGTTCCCAAAATGGTCAATATGGATGAAATTTTAACATTTAATCTTTTGACTCCAAATGACTGTTGGATGGGAATTATGACTTTTTCAACTAAAATAAGTGTGTTTAAAGTCATTTATGTGCCTGAAATTGGTCAAAATTGAAGCTTTTGAGTAAGCAAAACTCTGTAAAAATGGCCATTTTGGTCACTCTGAGGTGTTAAAAAGTGGTTATTCAACATGAGGCACGATCCATTTGACATTTTGAATCATTTTTGGTACAGTCCCAAAAATCCATTTTCTGATGAAAAACGATGACTCCGGACCTGTCGAACATTACCAAAATGGTCAATATGGATGAAATTTTAACATTTAATCTTTAGACTTTAAATGACTGTTGGATGTGAATTATGACTTTTTCAACTAAAATAAGTGTGTTTAAAGTCATTTATGTGCCTGAAATTGGTCAAAATTGAAGCTTTTGAGTAAGCAAAACTCTGTAAAAATGGCCATTTTGGTCACTCTGAGGGGTTAAAAAGTGGTTATTCAACATGAGGCACGATCCAATTGACATTTTGAATCATTTTTGGTACAGTCCCAAAAATCCATTTTCTGATGAAAAACGATGACTCCGGACCTGTCGAACGTTCCCAAAATGGTCAATATGGATGAAATTTTAACATTTAATCTTTTGACTCCAGATGACTGTTGGATGTGAATTATGACCTTTTCGACTAAAATAAGTGTGTTTAAAGTCATTTCTGTGCCTGAAATTGGTCAAAATTGAAGCATTTGAGTAAGCGAAACTCTGTAAAAATGGCAATGTTGGTCACTCTGAGGGGTTAAAAAGTGGTTATTCAACATGAGGCACGATCCATTTGACATTTTGAATCATTTTTGGTACAGTCCCAAAAATCCATTTTCTGATGAAAAACGATGACTCCGGACCTGTCGAACGATTCCAAAATGGTCAATATGGATGAAATTTTAACATGTAATCTTTTGACTCTAAATGACTGTTGGATGTGAATTATGACTTTTTCAACTAAAATAAGTGTGTTTAAAATCATTTATGCGCCTGAAATTGGTCAAAATTAAAACTTTTGAGTAAGCAAAACTCTGTAAAAATGGCCCTTTTGGTCACTCTGAGGTGTTAAAAAGTGGTTATTCAACATGAGGCATGATCCAATTGACATTTTGAATCATTTTTGGTACAGTCCCAAAAATCCATTTTCTGATGAAAAACGATGACTCCGGACCTGTCGAACGATTCCAAAATGGTCAATATGGATGAAATTTTAACATGTAATCTTTTGACTCTAAATGACTGTTGGATGTGAATTATGACTTTTTCAACTAAAATAAGTGTGTTTAAAATCATTTATGCGCCTGAAATTGGTCAAAATTAAAGCTTTTGAGTAAGCAAAACTCTGTAAAAATGGCCATTTTGGTCACTCTGAGGGGTTAAAAAGTGGTTATTCAACATGAGGCACGATCCAATTGACATTTTGAATCATTTTTGGTACAGTCCCAAAAATCCATTTTCTGATGAAAAACGATGACTCCGGACCTGTCGAACGTTCCCAAAATGGTCAATTTGAATGAAATTTTAACATTTAATCTTTTGACTCCAAATGACTGTTGGATGTGAATTATGACCTTTTCGACTAAAATAAGTGTGTTTAAAGTCATTTCTGTGCCTGAAATTGGTCAAAATTGAAGCTTTTGAGTAAGCGAAACTCTGTAAAAATGGCAATGTTGGTCACTCTGAGGGGTTAAAAAGTGGTTATTCAACATGAGGCACGATCCATTTGACATTTTGAATCATTTTTGGTACAGTCCCAAAAATCCATTTTCTGATGAAAAACGATGACTCCGGACCTGTCGAACGTTCCCAAAATGGTCAATATGGATGAAATTTTAACATTTAATCTTTTGACTCCAAATGACTGTTGGATGTGAATTATGACCTTTTCGACTAAAATAAGTGTGTTTAAAGTCATTTCTGTGCCTGAAATTGGTCAAAATTGAAGCTTTTGAGTAAGCGAAACTCTGTAAAAATGGCAATGTTGGTCACTCTGAGGGGTTAAAAAGTGTTTATTCAACACGAGGCACGATCCATTTGACATTTTGAATCATTTTTGGTACAGTCCCAAAAATCAATTTTCTGATGAAAAATGATGACTCCGGACCTGTCGAACATTACCAAAATGGTCAATATGGATGAAATTTTAACATTTAATCTTTAGACTTTAAATGACTGTTGGATGTGAATTATGACTTTTTCAACTAAAATAAGTGTGTTTAAAGTCATTTATGTGCCTGAAATTGGTCAAAATTAAAGCTTTTGAATAAGCAAAAACTCTGTAAAAATGGCAATTTTGGTCACTCTGAGGGGTTAAAAAGTGGTTATTCAACATGAGGCACGATCCATTTGACATTTTGAATCATTTTTGGTACAGTCCCAAAAATCCATTTTCTGATGAAAAACGATGACTCCGGACCTGTCGAACGATTCCAAAATGGTCAATATGGATGAAATTTTAACATGTAATCTTTTGACTCTAAATGACTGTTGGATGTGAATTATGAGTTTTTCAACTAAAATAAGTGTGTTTAAAATCATTTATGCGCCTGAAATTGGTCAAAATTAAAGCTTTTGAGTAAGCAAAACTCTGTAAAAATGGCCCTTTTGGTCACTCTGAGGGGTTAAAAAGTGGTTATTCAACATGAGGCATGATCCAATTGACATTTTGAATCATTTTTGGTACAGTCCCAAAAATCCATTTTCTGATGAAAAACGATGACTCCGGACCTGTCGAACGATTCCAAAATGGTCAATATGGATGAAATTTTAACATTTAATCTTTTGACTCTAAATGACTGTTGGATGTGAATTATGACTTTTTCAACTAAAATACGTGTGTTTAAAGTCATTTATGTGCCTGAAATTGGTCAAAATTAAGCTTTTGAATAAGCAAAACTCTGTAAAAATAACAATGTTGGTCACTCTGAGGGGTTAAAAAGTGGTTATTCAACATGAGGCACGATCCATTTGACATTTTGAATCATTTTTGGTACAGTCCCAAAAATCCATTTTCTGATGAAAAACGATGACTCCGGACCTGTCGAACGATTCCAAAATGGTAAATATGGATGAAATTTTAACATTTAATCTTTTGACTCTAAATGACTGTTGGATGTGAATTATGACTTTTTCAACTAAAATAAGTGTGTTTAAAGTCATTTATGTGCCTGAAATTGGTCAAAATTGAAGCTTTTGAGTAAGCAAAACTCTGTAAAAATGGCCATTTTGGTCACTCTGAGGGGTTAAAAAGTGGTTATTCAACATGAGGCACGATCCAATTGACATTTTGAATCATTTTTGGTACAGTCCCAAAAATCCATTTTCTGATGAAAAACGATGACTCCGGACCTGTCGAACGTTCCCAAAATGGTCAATTTGAATGAAATTTTAACATTTAATCTTTTGACTCCAAATGACTGTTGGATGTGAATTATGACCTTTTCGACTAAAATAAGTGTGTTTAAAGTCATTTCTGTGCCTGAAATTGGTCAAAATTGAAGCTTTTGAGTAAGCGAAACTCTGTAAAAATGGCAATGTTGGTCACTCTGAGGGGTTAAAAAGTGGTTATTCAACATGAGGCACGATCCATTTGACATTTTGAATCATTTTTGGTACAGTCCCAAAAATCCATTTTCTGATGAAAAACGATGACTCCGGACCTGTCGAACGTTCCCAAAATGGTCAATATGGATGAAATTTTAACATTTAATCTTTTGACTCTAAATGACTGTTGGATGTGAATTATGACTTTTTCAACTAAAATAAGTGTGTTTAAAGTCATTTATGTGCCTGAAATTGGTCAAAATTAAAGCTTTTGAATAAGCAAAAACTCTGTAAAAATGGCAATTTTGGTCACTCTGACGGGTTAAAAAGTGGTTATTCAACATGAGGCACGATCCATTTGACATTTTGAATCATTTTTGGTACAGTCCCAAAAATCCATTTTCTGATGAAAAACGATGACTCCGGACCTGTCGAACGTTCCCAAAATGGTCAATATGGATGAAATTTTAACATTTAATCTTTTGACTCCAAATGACTGTTGGATGGGAATTATGACTTTTTCAACTAAAATAAGTGTGTTTAAAGTCATTTATGTGCCTGAAATTGGTCAAAATTGAAGCTTTTGAGTAAGCAAAACTCTGTAAAAATGGCCATTTTGGTCACTCTGAGGTGTTAAAAAGTGGTTATTCAACATGAGGCACGATCCATTTGACATTTTGAATCATTTTTGGTACAGTCCCAAAAATCCATTTTCTGATGAAAAACGATGACTCCGGACCTGTCGAACATTACCAAAATGGTCAATATGGATGAAATTTTAACATTTAATCTTTAGACTTTAAATGACTGTTGGATGTGAATTATGACTTTTTCAACTAAAATAAGTGTGTTTAAAGTCATTTATGTGCCTGAAATTGGTCAAAATTAAAGCTTTTGAATAAGCAAAAACTCTGTAAAAATGGCAATTTTGGTCACTCTGAGGGGTTAAAAAGTGGTTATTCAACATGAGGCACGATCCATTTGACATTTTGAATCATTTTTGGTACAGTCCCAAAAATCCATTTTCTGATGAAAAACGATGACTCCGGACCTGTCGAACGATTCCAAAATGGTCAATATGGATGAAATTTTAACATGTAATCTTTTGACTCTAAATGACTGTTGGGTGTGAATTATGAGTTTTTCAACTAAAATAAGTGTGTTTAAAATCATTTATGCGCCTGAAATTGGTCAAAATTAAAGCTTTTGAGTAAGCAAAACTCTGTAAAAATGGCCCTTTTGGTCACTCTGAGGGGTTAAAAAGTGGTTATTCAACATGAGGCATGATCCAATTGACATTTTGAATCATTTTTGGTACAGTCCCAAAAATCCATTTTCTGATGAAAAACGATGACTCCGGACCTGTCGAACGATTCCAAAATGGTCAATATGGATGAAATTTTAACATTTAATCTTTTGACTCTAAATGACTGTTGGATGTGAATTCTGACTTTTTCAACTAAAATACGTGTGTTTAAAGTCATTTATGTGCCTGAAATTGGTCAAAATTAAGCTTTTGAATAAGCAAAACTCTGTAAAAATAACAATGTTGGTCACTCTGAGGGGTTAAAAAGTGGTTATTCAACATGAGGCACGATCCATTTGACATTTTGAATCATTTTTGGTACAGTCCCAAAAATCCATTTTCTGATGAAAAACGATGACTCCGGACCTGTCGAACGATTCCAAAATGGTAAATATGGATGAAATTTTAACATTTAATCTTTTGACTCTAAATGACTGTTGGATGTGAATTATGACTTTTTCAACTAAAATAAGTGTGTTTAAAGTCATTTATGTGCCTGAAATTGGTCAAAATTAAAGCTTTTGAATAAGCAAAAACTCTGTAAAAATGGCAATTTTGGTCACTCTGAGGGGTTAAAAAGTGGTTATTAAACATGAGGCACGATCCATTTGACATTTTGAATCATTTTTGGTACAGTCCCAAAAATCCATTTTCTGATGAAAAACGATGACTCCGGACCTGTCGAACGATTCCAAAATGGTCAATATGGATGAAATTTTAACATTTAATCTTTTGACTCTAAATGACTGTTGGATGTGAATTATGACTTTTTCAACTAAAATAAGTGTGTTTAAAGTCATTTATGTGCCTGAAATTGGTCAGAATTGAAGCTTTTGAATAAGCAAAACTCTGTAAAAATAACAATGTTGGTCACTCTGAGGGGTTAAAAAGTGGTTATTCAACATGAGGCACGATCCATTTGACATTTTGAATCATTTTTGGTACAGTCCCAAAAATCCATTTTCTGATGAAAAACGATGACTCCGGACCTGTCGAACGATTCCAAAATGGTCAATATGGATGAAATTTTAACATTTAATCTTTTGACTCTAAATGACTGTTGGATGTGAATTATGACTTTTTCAACTAAAATAAATGTGTTTAAAGTCATTTATGTGCCTGAAATTGGTCAAAATTAAAGCTTTTGAATAAGCAAAAACTCTGTAAAAATGGCAATTTTGGTCACTCTGAGGAGTTAAAAAGTGGTTATTCAACATGAGGCACGATCCATTTGACATTTTGAATCATTTTTGGTACAGTCCCAAAAATCCATTTTCTGATGAAAAACGATGACTCCGGACCTGTCGAACGTTCCCAAAATGGTCAATATGGATGAAATTTTAACTTTTAATCTTTTGACTCTAAATGACTGTTGGATGTGAATTATGACTTTTTCAACTAAAATAAGTGTGTTTAAAGTCATTTATGTGCCTGAAATTGGTCAAAATTGAAGCTTTTGAGTAAGCAAAACTCTGTAAAAATGGCCATTTTGGTCACTCTGAGGTGTTAAAAAGTGGTTATTCAACATGAGGCACGATCCATTTGACATTTTGAATCATTTTTGGTACAGTCCCAAAAATCCATTTTCTGATGAAAAACGATGACTCCGGACCTGTCGAACATTACCAAAATGGTCAATATGGATGAAATTTTAACATTTAATCTTTAGACTTTAAATGACTGTTGGATGTGAATTATGACTTTTTCAACTAAAATAAGTGTGTTTAAAGTCATTTATGTGCCTGAAATTGGTCAAAATTGAAGCTTTTGAGTAAGCAAAACTCTGTAAAAATGGCCATTTTGGTCACTCTGAGGGGTTAAAAAGTGGTTATTCAACATGAGGCACGATCCAATTGACATTTTGAATCATTTTTGGTACAGTCCCAAAAATCCATTTTCTGATGAAAAACGATGACTCCGGACCTGTCGAACGTTCCCAAAATGGTCAATATGGATGAAATTTTAACATTTAATCTTTTGACTCCAGATGACTGTTGGATGTGAATTATGACTTTTTCAACTAAAATAAGTGTGTTTAAAATCATTTATGCGCCTGAAATTGGTCAAAATTAAAGCTTTTGAGTAAGCAAAACTCTGTAAAAATGGCCCTTTTGGTCACTCTGAGGGGTTAAAAAGTGGTTATTCAACATGAGGCATGATCCAATTGACATTTTGAATCATTTTTGGTACAGTCCCAAAAATCCATTTTCTGATGAAAAACGATGACTCCGGACCTGTCGAACGATTCCAAAATGGTCAATATGGATGAAATTTTAACATGTAATCTTTTGACTCTAAATGACTGTTGGATGTGAATTATGACTTTTTCAACTAAAATAAGTGTGTTTAAAATCATTTATGCGCCTGAAATTGGTCAAAATTAAAGCTTTTGAGTAAGCAAAACTCTGTAAAAATGGCCATTTTGGTCACTCTGAGGGGTTAAAAAGTGGTTATTCAACATGAGGCACGATCCAATTGACATTTTGAATCATTTTTGGTACAGTCCCAAAAATCCATTTTCTGATGAAAAACGATGACTCCGGACCTGTCGAACGTTCCCAAAATGGTCAATTTGAATGAAATTTTAACATTTAATCTTTTGACTCCAAATGACTGTTGGATGTGAATTATGACCTTTTCGACTAAAATAAGTGTGTTTAAAGTCATTTCTGTGCCTGAAATTGGTCAAAATTGAAGCTTTTGAGTAAGCGAAACTCTGTAAAAATGGCAATGTTGGTCACTCTGAGGGGTTAAAAAGTGGTTATTCAACATGAGGCACGATCCATTTGACATTTTGAATCATTTTTGGTACAGTCCCAAAAATCCATTTTCTGATGAAAAACGATGACTCCGGACCTGTCGAACGTTCCCAAAATGGTCAATATGGATGAAATTTTAACATTTAATCTTTTGACTCCAAATGACTGTTGGATGTGAATTATGACCTTTTCGACTAAAATAAGTGTGTTTAAAGTCATTTCTGTGCCTGAAATTGGTCAAAATTGAAGCTTTTGAGTAAGCGAAACTCTGTAAAAATGGCAATGTTGGTCACTCTGAGGGGTTAAAAAGTGTTTATTCAACACGAGGCACGATCCATTTGACATTTTGAATCATTTTTGGTACAGTCCCAAAAATCAATTTTCTGATGAAAAATGATGACTCCGGACCTGTCGAACATTACCAAAATGGTCAATATGGATGAAATTTTAACATTTAATCTTTAGACTTTAAATGACTGTTGGATGTGAATTATGACTTTTTCAACTAAAATAAGTGTGTTTAAAGTCATTTATGTGCCTGAAATTGGTCAAAATTAAAGCTTTTGAATAAGCAAAAACTCTGTAAAAATGGCAATTTTGGTCACTCTGAGGGGTTAAAAAGTGGTTATTCAACATGAGGCACGATCCATTTGACATTTTGAATCATTTTTGGTACAGTCCCAAAAATCCATTTTCTGATGAAAAACGATGACTCCGGACCTGTCGAACGATTCCAAAATGGTCAATATGGATGAAATTTTAACATGTAATCTTTTGACTCTAAATGACTGTTGGATGTGAATTATGAGTTTTTCAACTAAAATAAGTGTGTTTAAAATCATTTATGCGCCTGAAATTGGTCAAAATTAAAGCTTTTGAGTAAGCAAAACTCTGTAAAAATGGCCCTTTTGGTCACTCTGAGGGGTTAAAAAGTGGTTATTCAACATGAGGCATGATCCAATTGACATTTTGAATCATTTTTGGTACAGTCCCAAAAATCCATTTTCTGATGAAAAACGATGACTCCGGACCTGTCGAACGATTCCAAAATGGTCAATATGGATGAAATTTTAACATTTAATCTTTTGACTCTAAATGACTGTTGGATGTGAATTATGACTTTTTCAACTAAAATACGTGTGTTTAAAGTCATTTATGTGCCTGAAATTGGTCAAAATTAAGCTTTTGAATAAGCAAAACTCTGTAAAAATAACAATGTTGGTCACTCTGAGGGGTTAAAAAGTGGTTATTCAACATGAGGCACGATCCATTTGACATTTTGAATCATTTTTGGTACAGTCCCAAAAATCCATTTTCTGATGAAAAACGATGACTCCGGACCTGTCGAACGATTCCAAAATGGTAAATATGGATGAAATTTTAACATTTAATCTTTTGACTCTAAATGACTGTTGGATGTGAATTATGACTTTTTCAACTAAAATAAGTGTGTTTAAAGTCATTTATGTGCCTGAAATTGGTCAAAATTGAAGCTTTTGAGTAAGCAAAACTCTGTAAAAATGGCCATTTTGGTCACTCTGAGGGGTTAAAAAGTGGTTATTCAACATGAGGCACGATCCAATTGACATTTTGAATCATTTTTGGTACAGTCCCAAAAATCCATTTTCTGATGAAAAACGATGACTCCGGACCTGTCGAACGTTCCCAAAATGGTCAATTTGAATGAAATTTTAACATTTAATCTTTTGACTCCAAATGACTGTTGGATGTGAATTATGACCTTTTCGACTAAAATAAGTGTGTTTAAAGTCATTTCTGTGCCTGAAATTGGTCAAAATTGAAGCTTTTGAGTAAGCGAAACTCTGTAAAAATGGCAATGTTGGTCACTCTGAGGGGTTAAAAAGTGGTTATTCAACATGAGGCACGATCCATTTGACATTTTGAATCATTTTTGGTACAGTCCCAAAAATCCATTTTCTGATGAAAAACGATGACTCCGGACCTGTCGAACGTTCCCAAAATGGTCAATATGGATGAAATTTTAACATTTAATCTTTTGACTCTAAATGACTGTTGGATGTGAATTATGACTTTTTCAACTAAAATAAGTGTGTTTAAAGTCATTTATGTGCCTGAAATTGGTCAAAATTAAAGCTTTTGAATAAGCAAAAACTCTGTAAAAATGGCAATTTTGGTCACTCTGACGGGTTAAAAAGTGGTTATTCAACATGAGGCACGATCCATTTGACATTTTGAATCATTTTTGGTACAGTCCCAAAAATCCATTTTCTGATGAAAAACGATGACTCCGGACCTGTCGAACGTTCCCAAAATGGTCAATATGGATGAAATTTTAACATTTAATCTTTTGACTCCAAATGACTGTTGGATGGGAATTATGACTTTTTCAACTAAAATAAGTGTGTTTAAAGTCATTTATGTGCCTGAAATTGGTCAAAATTGAAGCTTTTGAGTAAGCAAAACTCTGTAAAAATGGCCATTTTGGTCACTCTGAGGTGTTAAAAAGTGGTTATTCAACATGAGGCACGATCCATTTGACATTTTGAATCATTTTTGGTACAGTCCCAAAAATCCATTTTCTGATGAAAAACGATGACTCCGGACCTGTCGAACATTACCAAAATGGTCAATATGGATGAAATTTTAACATTTAATCTTTAGACTTTAAATGACTGTTGGATGTGAATTATGACTTTTTCAACTAAAATAAGTGTGTTTAAAGTCATTTATGTGCCTGAAATTGGTCAAAATTAAAGCTTTTGAATAAGCAAAAACTCTGTAAAAATGGCAATTTTGGTCACTCTGAGGGGTTAAAAAGTGGTTATTCAACATGAGGCACGATCCATTTGACATTTTGAATCATTTTTGGTACAGTCCCAAAAATCCATTTTCTGATGAAAAACGATGACTCCGGACCTGTCGAACGATTCCAAAATGGTCAATATGGATGAAATTTTAACATGTAATCTTTTGACTCTAAATGACTGTTGGGTGTGAATTATGAGTTTTTCAACTAAAATAAGTGTGTTTAAAATCATTTATGCGCCTGAAATTGGTCAAAATTAAAGCTTTTGAGTAAGCAAAACTCTGTAAAAATGGCCCTTTTGGTCACTCTGAGGGGTTAAAAAGTGGTTATTCAACATGAGGCATGATCCAATTGACATTTTGAATCATTTTTGGTACAGTCCCAAAAATCCATTTTCTGATGAAAAACGATGACTCCGGACCTGTCGAACGATTCCAAAATGGTCAATATGGATGAAATTTTAACATTTAATCTTTTGACTCTAAATGACTGTTGGATGTGAATTCTGACTTTTTCAACTAAAATACGTGTGTTTAAAGTCATTTATGTGCCTGAAATTGGTCAAAATTAAGCTTTTGAATAAGCAAAACTCTGTAAAAATAACAATGTTGGTCACTCTGAGGGGTTAAAAAGTGGTTATTCAACATGAGGCACGATCCATTTGACATTTTGAATCATTTTTGGTACAGTCCCAAAAATCCATTTTCTGATGAAAAACGATGACTCCGGACCTGTCGAACGATTCCAAAATGGTAAATATGGATGAAATTTTAACATTTAATCTTTTGACTCTAAATGACTGTTGGATGTGAATTATGACTTTTTCAACTAAAATAAGTGTGTTTAAAGTCATTTATGTGCCTGAAATTGGTCAAAATTAAAGCTTTTGAATAAGCAAAAACTCTGTAAAAATGGCAATTTTGGTCACTCTGAGGGGTTAAAAAGTGGTTATTAAACATGAGGCACGATCCATTTGACATTTTGAATCATTTTTGGTACAGTCCCAAAAATCCATTTTCTGATGAAAAACGATGACTCCGGACCTGTCGAACGATTCCAAAATGGTCAATATGGATGAAATTTTAACATTTAATCTTTTGACTCTAAATGACTGTTGGATGTGAATTATGACTTTTTCAACTAAAATAAATGTGTTTAAAGTCATTTATGTGCCTGAAATTGGTCAAAATTAAAGCTTTTGAATAAGCAAAAACTCTGTAAAAATGGCAATTTTGGTCACTCTGAGGAGTTAAAAAGTGGTTATTCAACATGACGCACGATCCATTTGACATTTTGAATCATTTTTGGTACAGTCCCAAAAATCCATTTTCTGATGAAAAACGATGACTCCGGACCTGTCGAACGATTCCAAAATGGTCAATATGGATGAAATTTTAACATTTAATCTTTTGACTCTAAATGACTGTTGGATGTGAATTATGACTTTTTCAACTAAAATACGTGTGTTTAAAGTCATTTATGTGCCTGAAATTGGTCAAAATTGAAGCTTTTGAGTAAGCAAAACTCTGTAAAAATGGCCATTTTGGTCACTCTGAGGGGTTAAAAAGTAGTTATTCAACATGAGGCACGATCCAATTGACATTTTGAATCATTTTTGGTACAGTCCCAAAAATCCATTTTCTGATGAAAAACGATGACTCCGGACCTGTCGAACGTTCCCAAAATGGTCAATTTGAATGAAATTTTAACATTTAATCTTTTGACTCCAAATGACTGTTGGATGTGAATTATGACATTTTCGACTAAAATAAGTGTGTTTAAAGTCATTTCTGTGCCTGAAATTGGTCAAAATTGAAGCTTTTGAGTAAGCGAAACTCTGTAAAAATGGCAATGTTGGTCACTCTGAGGGGTTAAAAAGTGGTTATTCAACATGAGGCACGATCCATTTGACATTTTGAATCATTTTTGGTACAGTCCCAAAAATCCATTTTCTGATGAAAAACGATGACTCCGGACCTGTCGAACGTTCCCAAAATGGTCAATATGGATGAAATTTTAACATTTAATCTTTTGACTCCAAATGACTGTTGGATGTGAATTATGACCTTTTCGACTAAAATAAGTGTGTTTAAAGTCATTTCTGTGCCTGAAATTGGTCAAAATTGAAGCTTTTGAGTAAGCGAAACTCTGTAAAAATGGCAATGTTGGTCACTCTGAGGGGTTAAAAAGTGGTTATTCAACATGAGGCACGATCCATTTGACATTTTGAATCATTTTTGGTACAGTCCCAAAAATCCATTTTCTGATGAAAAACGATGACTCCGGACCTGTCGAACGTTCCCAAAATGGTCAATATGGATGAAATTTTAACATTTAATCTTTTGACTCTAAATGACTGTTGGATGTGAATTATGACTTTTTCAACTAAAATAAGTGTGTTTAAAGTCATTTATGTGCCTGAAATTGGTCAAAATTGAAGCTTTTGAGTAAGCAAAACTCTGTAAAAATGGCCATTTTGGTCACTCTGAGGGGTTAAAAAGTGGTTATTCAACATGAGGCACGATCCAATTGACATTTTGAATCATTTTTGGTACAGTCCCAAAAATCCATTTTCTGATGAAAAACGATGACTCCGGACCTGTCGAACGATTCCAAAATGGTCAATATGGATGAAATTTTAACATGTAATCTTTTGACTCTAAATGACTGTTGGATGTGAATTATGACTTTTTCAACTAAAATAAGTGTGTTTAAAATCATTTATGCGCCTGAAATTGGTCAAAATTAAAGCTTTTGAGTAAGCAAAACTCTGTAAAAATGGCCCTTTTGGTCACTCTGAGGGGTTAAAAAGTGGTTATTCAACATGAGGCATGATCCAATTGACATTTTGAATCATTTTTGGTACAGTCCCAAAAATCCATTTTCTGATGAAAAACGATGACTCCGGACCTGTCGAACGATTCCAAAATGGTCAATATGGATGAAATTTTAACATGTAATCTTTTGACTCTAAATGACTGTTGGATGTGAATTATGACTTTTTCAACTAAAATAAGTGTGTTTAAAATCATTTATGCGCCTGAAATTGGTCAAAATTAAAGCTTTTGAGTAAGCAAAACTCTGTAAAAATGGCCATTTTGGTCACTCTGAGGGGTTAAAAAGTGGTTATTCAACATGAGGCACGATCCAATTGACATTTTGAATCATTTTTGGTACAGTCCCAAAAATCCATTTTCTGATGAAAAACGATGACTCCGGACCTGTCGAACGTTCCCAAAATGGTCAATTTGAATGAAATTTTAACATTTAATCTTTTGACTCCAAATGACTGTTGGATGTGAATTATGACCTTTTCGACTAAAATAAGTGTGTTTAAAGTCATTTCTGTGCCTGAAATTGGTCAAAATTGAAGCTTTTGAGTAAGCGAAACTCTGTAAAAATGGCAATGTTGGTCACTCTGAGGGGTTAAAAAGTGGTTATTCAACATGAGGCACGATCCATTTGACATTTTGAATCATTTTTGGTACAGTCCCAAAAATCCATTTTCTGATGAAAAACGATGACTCCGGACCTGTCGAACGTTCCCAAAATGGTCAATATGGATGAAATTTTAACATTTAATTTTTAGACTTTAAATGACTGTTGGATGTGAATTATGACTTTTTCAACTAAAATAAGTGTGTTTAAAGTCATTTATGTGCCTGAAATTGGTCAAAATTGAAGCTTTTGAGTAAGCAAAACTCTGTAAAAATGGCCATTTTGGTCACTCTGAGGGGTTAAAAAGTGGTTATTCAACATGAGGCACGATCCAATTGACATTTTGAATCATTTTTGGTACAGTCCCAAAAATCCATTTTCTGATGAAAAACGATGACTCCGGACCTGTCGAACGTTCCCAAAATGGTCAATATGGATGAAATTTTAACATTTAATCTTTTGACTCCAAATGACTGTTGGATGTGAATTATGACCTTTTCGACTAAAATAAGTGTGTTTAAAGTCATTTCTGTGCCTGAAATTGGTCAAAATTGAAGCTTTTGAGTAAGCGAAACTCTGTAAAAATGGCAATGTTGGTCACTCTGAGGGGTTAAAAAGTGGTTATTCAACATGAGGCACGATCCATTTGACATTTTGAATCATTTTTGGTACAGTCCCAAAAATCCATTTTCTGATGAAAAACGATGACTCCGGACCTGTCGAACGTTCCCAAAATGGTCAATATGGATGAAATTTTAACATTTAATCTTTTGACTCTAAATGACTGTTGGATGTGAATTATGACTTTTTCAACTAAAATAAGTGTGTTTAAAGTCATTTATGTGCCTGAAATTGGTCAAAATTAAAGCTTTTGAATAAGCAAAAACTCTGTAAAAATGGCAATTTTGGTCACTCTGAGGGGTTAAAAAGTGGTTATTCAACATGAGGCACGATCCATTTGACATTTTGAATCATTTTTGGTACAGTCCCAAAAATCCATTTTCTGATGAAAAACGATGACTCCGGACCTGCCGAACGTTCCCAAAATGGTCAATATGGATGAAATTTTAACATTTAATCTTTTGACTCCAAATGACTGTTGGATGGGAATTATGACTTTTTCAACTAAAATAAGTGTGTTTAAAGTCATTTATGTGCCTGAAATTGGTCAAAATTGAAGCTTTTGAGTAAGCAAAACTCTGTAAAAATGGCCATTTTGGTCACTCTGAGGTGTTAAAAAGTGGTTATTCAACATGAGGCACGATCCATTTGACATTTTGAATCATTTTTGGTACAGTCCCAAAAATCCATTTTCTGATGAAAAACGATGACTCCGGACCTGTCGAACATTACCAAAATGGTCAATATGGATGAAATTTTAACATTTAATTTTTAGACTTTAAATGACTGTTGGATGTGAATTATGACTTTTTCAACTAAAATAAGTGTGTTTAAAGTCATTTATGTGCCTGAAATTGGTCAAAATTGAAGCTTTTGAGTAAGCAAAACTCTGTAAAAATGGCCATTTTGGTCACTCTGAGGGGTTAAAAAGTGGTTATTCAACATGAGGCACGATCCAATTGACATTTTGAATCATTTTTGGTACAGTCCCAAAAATCCATTTTCTGATGAAAAACGATGACTCCGGACCTGTCGAACGTTCCCAAAATGGTCAATATGGATGAAATTTTAACATTTAATCTTTTGACTCCAGATGACTGTTGGATGTGAATTATGACCTTTTCGACTAAAATAAGTGTGTTTAAAGTCATTTCTGTGCCTGAAATTGGTCAAAATTGAAGCATTTGAGTAAGCGAAACTCTGTAAAAATGGCAATGTTGGTCACTCTGAGGGGTTAAAAAGTGGTTATTCAACATGAGGCACGATCCATTTGACATTTTGAATCATTTTTGGTACAGTCCCAAAAATCCATTTTCTGATGAAAAACGATGACTCCGGACCTGTCGAACGATTCCAAAATGGTCAATATGGATGAAATTTTAACATGTAATCTTTTGACTCTAAATGACTGTTGGATGTGAATTATGACTTTTTCAACTAAAATAAGTGTGTTTAAAATCATTTATGCGCCTGAAATTGGTCAAAATTAAAGCTTTTGAGTAAGCAAAACTCTGTAAAAATGGCCCTTTTGGTCACTCTGAGGGGTTAAAAAGTGGTTATTCAACATGAGGCATGATCCAATTGACATTTTGAATCATTTTTGGTACAGTCCCAAAAATCCATTTTCTGATGAAAAACGATGACTCCGGACCTGTCGAACGATTCCAAAATGGTCAATATGGATGAAATTTTAACATTTAATCTTTTGACTCTAAATGACTGTTGGATGTGAATTATGACTTTTTCAACTAAAATACGTGTGTTTAAAGTCATTTATGTGCCTGAAATTGGTCAAAATTAAGCTTTTGAATAAGCAAAACTCTGTAAAAATAACAATGTTGGTCACTCTGAGGGGTTAAAAAGTGGTTATTCAACATGAGGCACAATCCATTTGACATTTTGAATCATTTTTGGTACAGTCCCAAAAATCCATTTTCTGATGAAAAACGATGACTCCGGACCTGTCGAACGATTCCAAAATGGTAAATATGGATGAAATTTTAACATTTAATCTTTTGACTCTAAATGACTGTTGGATGTGAATTATGACTTTTTCAACTAAAATAAGTGTTTTTAAAGTCATTTATGTGCCTGAAATTGGTCAAAATTAAAGCTTTTGAATAAGCAAAAACTCTGTAAAAATGGCAATTTTGGTCACTCTGAGGGGTTAAAAAGTGGTTATTAAACATGAGGCACGATCCATTTGACATTTTGAATCATTTTTGGTACAGTCCCAAAAATCCATTTTCTGATGAAAAACGATGACTCCGGACCTGTCGAACGATTCCAAAATGGTCAATATGGATGAAATTTTAACATTTAATCTTTTGACTCTAAATGACTGTTGGATGTGAATTATGACTTTTTCAACTAAAATAAGTGTGTTTAAAGTCATTTATGTGCCTGAAATTGGTCAAAATTGAAGCTTTTGAGTAAGCAAAACTCTGTAAAAATGGCCATTTTGGTCACTCTGAGGGGTTAAAAAGTGGTTATTCAACATGAGGCACGATCCAATTGACATTTTGAATCATTTTTGGTACAGTCCCAAAAATCCATTTTCTGATGAAAAACGATGACTCCGGACCTGTCGAACGTTCCCAAAATGGTCAATATGGATGAAATTTTAACATTTAATCTTTTGACTCCAGATGACTGTTGGATGTGAATTATGACCTTTTCGACTAAAATAAGTGTGTTTAAAGTCATTTCTGTGCCTGAAATTGGTCAAAATTGAAGCATTTGAGTAAGCGAAACTCTGTAAAAATGGCAATGTTGGTCACTCTGAGGGGTTAAAAAGTGGTTATTCAACATGAGGCACGATCCATTTGACATTTTGAATCATTTTTGGTACAGTCCCAAAAATCCATTTTCTGATGAAAAACGATGACTCCGGACCTGTCGAACGTTTCCAAAATGGTCAATATGGATGAAATTTTAACATTTAATCTTTTGACTCTAAATGACTGTTGGATGTGAATTATGACTTTTTCAACTAAAATAAGTGTGTTTAAAGTCATTTATGTGCCTGAAATTGGTCAAAATTGAAGCTTTTGAGTAAGCAAAACTCTGTAAAAATGGCCATTTTGGTCACTCTGAGGGGTTAAAAAGTGGTTATTCAACATGAGGCACGATCCAATTGAAATTTTGAATCATTTTTGGTACAGTCCCAAAAATCAATTTTCTGATGAAAAACGATGACTCCGGACCTGTTGAACGTTCCCAAAATGGTCAATTTGAATGAAATTTTAACATTTAATCTTTTGACTCCAAATGACTGTTGGATGTGAATTATGACCTTTTCGACTAAAATAAGTGTGTTTAAAGTCATTTCTGTGCCTGAAATTGGTCAAAATTGAAGCTTTTGAGTAAGCGAAACTCTGTAAAAATGGCAATGTTGGTCACTCTGAGGGGTTAAAAAGTGGTTATTCAACATGAGGCACGATCCATTTGACATTTTGAATCATTTTTGGTACAGTCCCAAAAATCAATTTTCTGATGAAAAACGATGACTCCGGACCTGTCGAACGTTCCCAAAATGGTCAATATGGATGAAATTTTAACATTTAATCTTTTGACTCTAAATGACTGTTGGATGTGAATTATGACTTTTTCAACTAAAATAAGTGTGTTTAAAGTCATTTATGTGCCTGAAATTGGTCAAAATTAAAGCTTTTGAATAAGCAAAAACTCTGTAAAAATGGCAATTTTGGTCACTCTGAGGGGTTAAAAAGTTGTTATTCAACATGAGGCACGATCCATTTGACATTTTGAATCATTTTTGGTACAGTCCCAAAAATCCATTTTCTGATGAAAAACGATGACTCCGGACCTGTCGAACGTTCCCAAAATGGTCAATATGGATGAAATTTTAACATTTAATCTTTTGACTCCAAATGACTGTTGGATGGGAATTATGACTTTTTCAACTAAAATAAGTGTGTTTAAAGTCATTTATGTGCCTGAAATTGGTCAAAATTAAAGCTTTTGAATAAGCAAAAACTCTGTAAAAATGGCAATTTTGGTCACTCTGAGGGGTTAAAAAGTGGTTATTCAACATGAGGCACGATCCATTTGACATTTTGAATAATTTTTGGTACAGTCCCAAAAATCAATTTTCTGATGAAAAACGATGACTCCGGACCTGTCGAACGATTCCAAAATGGTCAATATGGATGAAATTTTAACATGTAATCTTTTGACTCTAAATGACTGTTGGATGTGAATTATGACTTTTTCAACTAAAATAAGTGTGTTTAAAATCATTTATGCGCCTGAAATTGGTCAAAATTAAAGCTTTTGAGTAAGCAAAACTCTGTAAAAATGGCCATTTTGGTCACTCTGAGGGGTTAAAAAGTGGTTATTCAACATGAGGCAATATCCAATTGACATTTTGAATCATTTTTGGTACAGTCCCAAAAATCCATTTTCTGATGAAAAACGATGACTCCGGACCTGTCGAACGATTCCAAAATGGTCAATATGGATGAAATTTTAACATTTAATCTTTTGACTCTAAATGACTGTTGGATGTGAATTATGACTTTTTCAACTAAAATACGTGTGTTTAAAGTCATTTATGTGCCTGAAATTGGTCAAAATTAAGCTTTTGAATAAGCAAAACTCTGTAAAAATAACAATGTTGGTCACTCTGAGGGGTTAAAAAGTGGTTATTCAACATGAGGCACGATCCATTTGACATTTTGAATCATTTTTGGTACAGTCCCAAAAATCCATTTTCTGATGAAAAACGATGACTCCGGACCTGTCGAACGATTCCAAAATGGTAAATATGGATGAAATTTTAACATTTAATCTTTTGACTCTAAATGACTGTTGGATGTGAATTATGACTTTTTCAACGAAATCAAGTGTGTTTAAAGTCATTTATGTGCCTGAAATTGGTCAAAATTGAAGCTTTTGAGTAAGCAAAACTCTGTAAAAATGGCCATTTTGGTCACTCTGAGGGGTTAAAAAGTGGTTATTCAACATGAGGCACGATCCAATTGACATTTTGAATCATTTTTGGTACAGTCCCAAAAATTCATTTTCTGATGAAAAACGATGACTCCGGACCTGTCGAACGATTCCAAAATGGTCAATATGGATGAAATTTTAACATGTAATCTTTTGACTCTAAATGACTGTTGGATGTGAATTATGACTTTTTCAACTAAAATAAGTGTGTTTAAAATCATTTATGCGCCTGAAATTGGTCAAAATTAAAGCTTTTGAGTAAGCAAAACTCTGTAAAAATGGCCATTTTGGTCACTCTGAGGGGTTAAAAAGTGGTTATTCAACATGAGGCATGATCCAATTGACATTTTGAATCATTTTTGGTACAGTCCCAAAAATCCATTTTCTGATGAAAAACGATGACTCCGGACCTGTCGAACGATTCCAAAATGGTCAATATGGATGAAATTTTAACATTTAATCTTTTGACTCTAAATGACTGTTGGATGTGAATTATGACTTTTTCAACTAAAATAAGTGTGTTTAAAGTCATTTATGTGCCTGAAAGTGGTCAAAATTGAAGCTTTTGAATAAGCAAAACTCTGTAAAAATAACAATGTTGGTCACTCTGAGGGGTTAAAAAGTGGTTATTCAACATGAGGCACGATCCATTTGACATTTTGAATCATTTTTGGTACAGTCCCAAAAATCCATTTTCTGATGAAAAACGATGACTCCGGACCTGTCGAACGATTCCAAAATGGTAAATATGGATGAAATTTAACATTTAATCTTTTGACTCTAAATGACTGTTGGATGTGAATTATGACTTTTTCAACTAAAATAGGTGTGTTTAAAGTCATTTATGTGCCTGAAATTGGTCAAAATTAAAGCTTTTGAATAAGTAAAAACTCTGTAAAAATGGCAATTTTGGTCACTCTGAGGGGTTAAAAAGTGGTTATTAAACATGAGGCACGATCCATTTGACATTTTGAATCATTTTTGGTACAGTCCCAAAAATCCATTTTCTGATGAAAAACGATGACTCCGGACCTGTCGAACGATTCCAAAATGGTCAATATGGATGAAATGTTAACATTTAATCTTTTGACTCTAAATGACTGTTGGATGTGAATTATGACTTTTTCAACTAAAATAAGTGTGTTTAAAGTCATTTATGTGCCTGAAATTGGTCAAAATTAAAGCTTTTGAATAAGCAAAAACTCTGTAAAAATGGCAATTTTGGTCACTCTGAGGAGTTAAAAAGTGGTTATTCAACATGACGCACGATCCATTTGACATTTTGAATCATTTTTGGTACAGTCCCAAAAATCCATTTTCTGATGAAAAACGATGACTCCGGACCTGTCGAACGATTCCAAAATGGTCAATATGGATGAAATTTTAACATTTAATCTTTTGACTCTAAATGACTGTTGGATGTGAATTATGACTTTTTCAACTAAAATAAGTGTGTTTAAAGTCATTTATGTGCCTGAAATTGGTCAAAATTAAAGCTTTTGAATAAGCAAAAACTCTGTAAAAATGGCAATTTTGGTCACTCTGAGGAGTTAAAAAGTGGTTATTCAACATGAGGCACGATCCATTTGACATTTTGAATCATTTTTGGTACAGTCCCAAAAATCCATTTTCTGATGAAAAACGATGACTCCGGACCTGTTGAACGTTCCCAAAATGGTCAATATGGATGAAATTTTAACATTTAATCTTTTGACTCCAAATGACTGTTGGATGTGAATTATGACTTTTTCAACTAAAATAAGTGTGTTTAAAGTCATTTATGTGCCTGAAATTGGTCAAAATTGAAGCTTTTGAGTAAGCAAAACTCTGTAAAAATGGCCATTTTGGTCACTCTGAGGGGTTAAAAAGTGGTTATTCAACATGAGGCATGATCCAATTGACATTTTGAATCATTTTTGGTACAGTCCCAAAAATCCATTTTCTGATGAAAAACGATGACTCCGGACCTGTCGAACGTTCCCAAAATGGTCAATATGGATGAAATTTTAACATATAATCTTTTGACTCTAAATGACTGTTGGATGTGAATTATGACTTTTTCAACTAAAATAAGTGTGTTTGAAGTCATTTATGTGCCTGAAATTGGTCAAAATTAAAGCTTTTGAATAAGCAAAAACTCTGTAAAAATGGCAATTTTGGTCACTCTGAGGAGTTAAAAAGTGGTTATTCAACATGAGGCACGATCCATTTGACATTTTGAATCATTTTTGGTACAGTCCCAAAAATCCATTTTCTGATGAAAAACGATGACTCTGGACCTGTCGAACGTTCCCAAAATGGTCAATATGGATGAAATTTTAACATTTAATCTTTAGACTCTAAATGACTGTTGGATGTGAATTATGACTTTTTCAACTAAAATAAGTGTGTTTAAAGTCATTTATGTGCCTGAAATTGGTCAAAATTGAAGCTTTTGAGTAAGCAAAACTCTGTAAAAATGCAATGTTGGTCACTCTGAGGGGTTAAAAAGTGGTTATTCAACATGAGGCACGATCCATTTGACATTTTGAATCATTTTTGGTACAGTCCCAAAAATCCATTTTCTGATGAAAAACGATGACTCCGGACCTGTCGAACGTTTCCAAAATGGTCAATATGGATGAAATTTTAACATTTAATCTTTTGACTCTAAATGACTGTTGGATGTGAATTATGACTTTTTCAACTAAAATAAGTGTGTTTAAAGTCATTTATGTGCCTGAAATTGGTCAAAATTGAAGCTTTTGAGTAAGCAAAACTCTGTAAAAATGGCCATTTTGGTCACTCTGAGGGGTTAAAAAGTGGTTATTCAACATGAGGCACGATCCAATTGAAATTTTGAATCATTTTTGGTACAGTCCCAAAAATCAATTTTCTGATGAAAAACGATGACTCCGGACCTGTTGAACGTTCCCAAAATGGTCAATTTGAATGAAATTTTAACATTTAATCTTTTGACTCCAAATGACTGTTGGATGTGAATTATGACCTTTTCGACTAAAATAAGTGTGTTTAAAGTCATTTCTGTGCCTGAAATTGGTCAAAATTGAAGCTTTTGAGTAAGCGAAACTCTGTAAAAATGGCAATGTTGGTCACTCTGAGGGGTTAAAAAGTGGTTATTCAACATGAGGCACGATCCATTTGACATTTTGAATCATTTTTGGTACAGTCCCAAAAATCAATTTTCTGATGAAAAACGATGACTCCGGACCTGTCGAACGTTCCCAAAATGGTCAATATGGATGAAATTTTAACATTTAATCTTTTGACTCTAAATGACTGTTGGATGTGAATTATGACTTTTTCAACTAAAATAAGTGTGTTTAAAGTCATTTATGTGCCTGAAATTGGTCAAAATTAAAGCTTTTGAATAAGCAAAAACTCTGTAAAAATGGCAATTTTGGTCACTCTGAGGGGTTAAAAAGTTGTTATTCAACATGAGGCACGATCCATTTGACATTTTGAATCATTTTTGGTACAGTCCCAAAAATCCATTTTCTGATGAAAAACGATGACTCCGGACCTGTCGAACGTTCCCAAAATGGTCAATATGGATGAAATTTTAACATTTAATCTTTTGACTCCAAATGACTGTTGGATGGGAATTATGACTTTTTCAACTAAAATAAGTGTGTTTAAAGTCATTTATGTGCCTGAAATTGGTCAAAATTAAAGCTTTTGAATAAGCAAAAACTCTGTAAAAATGGCAATTTTGGTCACTCTGAGGGGTTAAAAAGTGGTTATTCAACATGAGGCACGATCCATTTGACATTTTGAATAATTTTTGGTACAGTCCCAAAAATCAATTTTCTGATGAAAAACGATGACTCCGGACCTGTCGAACGATTCCAAAATGGTCAATATGGATGAAATTTTAACATGTAATCTTTTGACTCTAAATGACTGTTGGATGTGAATTATGACTTTTTCAACTAAAATAAGTGTGTTTAAAATCATTTATGCGCCTGAAATTGGTCAAAATTAAAGCTTTTGAGTAAGCAAAACTCTGTAAAAATGGCCATTTTGGTCACTCTGAGGGGTTAAAAAGTGGTTATTCAACATGAGGCAATATCCAATTGACATTTTGAATCATTTTTGGTACAGTCCCAAAAATCCATTTTCTGATGAAAAACGATGACTCCGGACCTGTCGAACGATTCCAAAATGGTCAATATGGATGAAATTTTAACATTTAATCTTTTGACTCTAAATGACTGTTGGATGTGAATTATGACTTTTTCAACTAAAATACGTGTGTTTAAAGTCATTTATGTGCCTGAAATTGGTCAAAATTAAGCTTTTGAATAAGCAAAACTCTGTAAAAATAACAATGTTGGTCACTCTGAGGGGTTAAAAAGTGGTTATTCAACATGAGGCACGATCCATTTGACATTTTGAATCATTTTTGGTACAGTCCCAAAAATCCATTTTCTGATGAAAAACGATGACTCCGGACCTGTCGAACGATTCCAAAATGGTAAATATGGATGAAATTTTAACATTTAATCTTTTGACTCTAAATGACTGTTGGATGTGAATTATGACTTTTTCAACGAAATCAAGTGTGTTTAAAGTCATTTATGTGCCTGAAATTGGTCAAAATTGAAGCTTTTGAGTAAGCAAAACTCTGTAAAAATTGCCATTTTGGTCACTCTGAGGGGTTAAAAAGTGGTTATTCAACATGAGGCACGATCCAATTGACATTTTGAATCATTTTTGGTACAGTCCCAAAAATTCATTTTCTGATGAAAAACGATGACTCCGGACCTGTCGAACGATTCCAAAATGGTCAATATGGATGAAATTTTAACATGTAATCTTTTGACTCTAAATGACTGTTGGATGTGAATTATGACTTTTTCAACTAAAATAAGTGTGTTTAAAATCATTTATGCGCCTGAAATTGGTCAAAATTAAAGCTTTTGAGTAAGCAAAACTCTGTAAAAATGGCCATTTTGGTCACTCTGAGGGGTTAAAAAGTGGTTATTCAACATGAGGCATGATCCAATTGACATTTTGAATCATTTTTGGTACAGTCCCAAAAATCCATTTTCTGATGAAAAACGATGACTCCGGACCTGTCGAACGATTCCAAAATGGTCAATATGGATGAAATTTTAACATTTAATCTTTTGACTCTAAATGACTGTTGGATGTGAATTATGACTTTTTCAACTAAAATAAGTGTGTTTAAAGTCATTTATGTGCCTGAAATTGGTCAAAATTGAAGCTTTTGAATAAGCAAAACTCTGTAAAAATAACAATGTTGGTCACTCTGAGGGGTTAAAAAGTGGTTATTCAACATGAGGCACGATCCATTTGACATTTTGAATCATTTTTGGTACAGTCCCAAAAATCCATTTTCTGATGAAAAACGATGACTCCGGACCTGTCGAACGATTCCAAAATGGTAAATATGGATGAAATTTAACATTTAATCTTTTGACTCTAAATGACTGTTGGATGTGAATTATGACTTTTTCAACTAAAATAAGTGTGTTTAAAGTCATTTATGTGCCTGAAATTGGTCAAAATTAAAGCTTTTGAATAAGTAAAAACTCTGTAAAAATGGCAATTTTGGTCACTCTGAGGGGTTAAAAAGTGGTTATTAAACATGAGGCACGATCCAATTGACATTTTGAATCATTTTTGGTACAGTCCCAAAAATTCATTTTCTGATGAAAAACGATGACTCCGGACCTGTCGAACGATTCCAAAATGGTCAATATGGATGAAATTTTAACATGTAATCTTTTGACTCTAAATGACTGTTGGATGTGAATTATGACTTTTTCAACTAAAATAAGTGTGTTTAAAATCATTTATGCGCCTGAAATTGGTCAAAATTAAAGCTTTTGAGTAAGCAAAACTCTGTAAAAATGGCCATTTTGGTCACTCTGAGGGGTTAAAAAGTGGTTATTCAACATGAGGCATGATCCAATTGACATTTTGAATCATTTTTGGTACAGTCCCAAAAATCCATTTTCTGATGAAAAACGATGACTCCGGACCTGTCGAACGATTCCAAAATGGTCAATATGGATGAAATTTTAACATTTAATCTTTTGACTCTAAATGACTGTTGGATGTGAATTATGACTTTTTCAACTAAAATAAGTGTGTTTAAAGTCATTTATGTGCCTGAAAGTGGTCAAAATTGAAGCTTTTGAATAAGCAAAACTCTGTAAAAATAACAATGTTGGTCACTCTGAGGGGTTAAAAAGTGGTTATTCAACATGAGGCACGATCCATTTGACATTTTGAATCATTTTTGGTACAGTCCCAAAAATCCATTTTCTGATGAAAAACGATGACTCCGGACCTGTCGAACGATTCCAAAATGGTAAATATGGATGAAATTTAACATTTAATCTTTTGACTCTAAATGACTGTTGGATGTGAATTATGACTTTTTCAACTAAAATAAGTGTGTTTAAAGTCATTTATGTGCCTGAAATTGGTCAAAATTAAAGCTTTTGAATAAGTAAAAACTCTGTAAAAATGGCAATTTTGGTCACTCTGAGGGGTTAAAAAGTGGTTATTAAACATGAGGCACGATCCATTTGACATTTTGAATCATTTTTGGTACAGTCCCAAAAATCCATTTTCTGATGAAAAACGATGACTCCGGACCTGTCGAACGATTCCAAAATGGTCAATATGGATGAAATGTTAACATTTAATCTTTTGACTCTAAATGACTGTTGGATGTGAATTATGACTTTTTCAACTAAAATAAGTGTGTTTAAAGTCATTTATGTGCCTGAAATTGGTCAAAATTAAAGCTTTTGAATAAGCAAAAACTCTGTAAAAATGGCAATTTTGGTCACTCTGAGGAGTTAAAAAGTGGTTATTCAACATGACGCACGATCCATTTGACATTTTGAATCATTTTTGGTACAGTCCCAAAAATCCATTTTCTGATGAAAAACGATGACTCCGGACCTGTCGAACGATTCCAAAATGGTCAATATGGATGAAATTTTAACATTTAATCTTTTGACTCTAAATGACTGTTGGATGTGAATTATGACTTTTTCAACTAAAATAAGTGTGTTTAAAGTCATTTATGTGCCTGAAATTGGTCAAAATTAAAGCTTTTGAATAAGCAAAAACTCTGTAAAAATGGCAATTTTGGTCACTCTGAGGAGTTAAAAAGTGGTTATTCAACATGAGGCACGATCCATTTGACATTTTGAATCATTTTTGGTACAGTCCCAAAAATCCATTTTCTGATGAAAAACGATGACTCCGGACCTGTTGAACGTTCCCAAAATGGTCAATATGGATGAAATTTTAACATTTAATCTTTTGACTCCAAATGACTGTTGGATGTGAATTATGACTTTTTCAACTAAAATAAGTGTGTTTAAAGTCATTTATGTGCCTGAAATTGGTCAAAATTGAAGCTTTTGAGTAAGCAAAACTCTGTAAAAATGGCCATTTTGGTCACTCTGAGGGGTTAAAAAGTGGTTATTCAACATGAGGCATGATCCAATTGACATTTTGAATCATTTTTGGTACAGTCCCAAAAATCCATTTTCTGATGAAAAACGATGACTCCGGACCTGTCGAACGTTCCCAAAATGGTCAATATGGATGAAATTTTAACATATAATCTTTTGACTCTAAATGACTGTTGGATGTGAATTATGACTTTTTCAACTAAAATAAGTGTGTTTGAAGTCATTTATGTGCCTGAAATTGGTCAAAATTAAAGCTTTTGAATAAGCAAAAACTCTGTAAAAATGGCAATTTTGGTCACTCTGAGGAGTTAAAAAGTGGTTATTCAACATGAGGCACGATCCATTTGACATTTTGAATCATTTTTGGTACAGTCCCAAAAATCCATTTTCTGATGAAAAACGATGACTCTGGACCTGTCGAACGTTCCCAAAATGGTCAATATGGATGAAATTTTAACATTTAATCTTTAGACTCTAAATGACTGTTGGATGTGAATTATGACTTTTTCAACTAAAATAAGTGTGTTTAAAGTCATTTATGTGCCTGAAATTGGTCAAAATTGAAGCTTTTGAGTAAGCAAAACTCTGTAAAAATGCAATGTTGGTCACTCTGAGGGGTTAAAAAGTGGTTATTCAACATGAGGCACGATCCATTTGACATTTTGAATCATTTTTGGTACAGTCCCAAAAATCCATTTTCTGATGAAAAACGATGACTCCGGACCTGTCGAACGTTTCCAAAATGGTCAATATGGATGAAATTTTAACATTTAATCTTTTGACTCTAAATGACTGTTGGATGTGAATTATGACTTTTTCAACTAAAATAAGTGTGTTTAAAGTCATTTATGTGCCTGAAATTGGTCAAAATTGAAGCTTTTGAGTAAGCAAAACTCTGTAAAAATGGCCATTTTGGTCACTCTGAGGGGTTAAAAAGTGGTTATTCAACATGAGGCACGATCCAATTGAAATTTTGAATCATTTTTGGTACAGTCCCAAAAATCAATTTTCTGATGAAAAACGATGACTCCGGACCTGTTGAACGTTCCCAAAATGGTCAATTTGAATGAAATTTTAACATTTAATCTTTTGACTCCAAATGACTGTTGGATGTGAATTATGACCTTTTCGACTAAAATAAGTGTGTTTAAAGTCATTTCTGTGCCTGAAATTGGTCAAAATTGAAGCTTTTGAGTAAGCGAAACTCTGTAAAAATGGCAATGTTGGTCACTCTGAGGGGTTAAAAAGTGGTTATTCAACATGAGGCACGATCCATTTGACATTTTGAATCATTTTTGGTACAGTCCCAAAAATCAATTTTCTGATGAAAAACGATGACTCCGGACCTGTCGAACGTTCCCAAAATGGTCAATATGGATGAAATTTTAACATTTAATCTTTTGACTCTAAATGACTGTTGGATGTGAATTATGACTTTTTCAACTAAAATAAGTGTGTTTAAAGTCATTTATGTGCCTGAAATTGGTCAAAATTAAAGCTTTTGAATAAGCAAAAACTCTGTAAAAATGGCAATTTTGGTCACTCTGAGGGGTTAAAAAGTTGTTATTCAACATGAGGCACGATCCATTTGACATTTTGAATCATTTTTGGTACAGTCCCAAAAATCCATTTTCTGATGAAAAACGATGACTCCGGACCTGTCGAACGTTCCCAAAATGGTCAATATGGATGAAATTTTAACATTTAATCTTTTGACTCCAAATGACTGTTGGATGGGAATTATGACTTTTTCAACTAAAATAAGTGTGTTTAAAGTCATTTATGTGCCTGAAATTGGTCAAAATTAAAGCTTTTGAATAAGCAAAAACTCTGTAAAAATGGCAATTTTGGTCACTCTGAGGGGTTAAAAAGTGGTTATTCAACATGAGGCACGATCCATTTGACATTTTGAATAATTTTTGGTACAGTCCCAAAAATCAATTTTCTGATGAAAAACGATGACTCCGGACCTGTCGAACGATTCCAAAATGGTCAATATGGATGAAATTTTAACATGTAATCTTTTGACTCTAAATGACTGTTGGATGTGAATTATGACTTTTTCAACTAAAATAAGTGTGTTTAAAATCATTTATGCGCCTGAAATTGGTCAAAATTAAAGCTTTTGAGTAAGCAAAACTCTGTAAAAATGGCCATTTTGGTCACTCTGAGGGGTTAAAAAGTGGTTATTCAACATGAGGCAATATCCAATTGACATTTTGAATCATTTTTGGTACAGTCCCAAAAATCCATTTTCTGATGAAAAACGATGACTCCGGACCTGTCGAACGATTCCAAAATGGTCAATATGGATGAAATTTTAACATTTAATCTTTTGACTCTAAATGACTGTTGGATGTGAATTATGACTTTTTCAACTAAAATACGTGTGTTTAAAGTCATTTATGTGCCTGAAATTGGTCAAAATTAAGCTTTTGAATAAGCAAAACTCTGTAAAAATAACAATGTTGGTCACTCTGAGGGGTTAAAAAGTGGTTATTCAACATGAGGCACGATCCATTTGACATTTTGAATCATTTTTGGTACAGTCCCAAAAATCCATTTTCTGATGAAAAACGATGACTCCGGACCTGTCGAACGATTCCAAAATGGTAAATATGGATGAAATTTTAACATTTAATCTTTTGACTCTAAATGACTGTTGGATGTGAATTATGACTTTTTCAACGAAATCAAGTGTGTTTAAAGTCATTTATGTGCCTGAAATTGGTCAAAATTGAAGCTTTTGAGTAAGCAAAACTCTGTAAAAATTGCCATTTTGGTCACTCTGAGGGGTTAAAAAGTGGTTATTCAACATGAGGCACGATCCAATTGACATTTTGAATCATTTTTGGTACAGTCCCAAAAATTCATTTTCTGATGAAAAACGATGACTCCGGACCTGTCGAACGATTCCAAAATGGTCAATATGGATGAAATTTTAACATGTAATCTTTTGACTCTAAATGACTGTTGGATGTGAATTATGACTTTTTCAACTAAAATAAGTGTGTTTAAAATCATTTATGCGCCTGAAATTGGTCAAAATTAAAGCTTTTGAGTAAGCAAAACTCTGTAAAAATGGCCATTTTGGTCACTCTGAGGGGTTAAAAAGTGGTTATTCAACATGAGGCATGATCCAATTGACATTTTGAATCATTTTTGGTACAGTCCCAAAAATCCATTTTCTGATGAAAAACGATGACTCCGGACCTGTCGAACGATTCCAAAATGGTCAATATGGATGAAATTTTAACATTTAATCTTTTGACTCTAAATGACTGTTGGATGTGAATTATGACTTTTTCAACTAAAATAAGTGTGTTTAAAGTCATTTATGTGCCTGAAATTGGTCAAAATTGAAGCTTTTGAATAAGCAAAACTCTGTAAAAATAACAATGTTGGTCACTCTGAGGGGTTAAAAAGTGGTTATTCAACATGAGGCACGATCCATTTGACATTTTGAATCATTTTTGGTACAGTCCCAAAAATCCATTTTCTGATGAAAAACGATGACTCCGGACCTGTCGAACGATTCCAAAATGGTAAATATGGATGAAATTTAACATTTAATCTTTTGACTCTAAATGACTGTTGGATGTGAATTATGACTTTTTCAACTAAAATAAGTGTGTTTAAAGTCATTTATGTGCCTGAAATTGGTCAAAATTAAAGCTTTTGAATAAGTAAAAACTCTGTAAAAATGGCAATTTTGGTCACTCTGAGGGGTTTAAAAGTGGTTATTAAACATGAGGCACGATCCATTTGACATTTTGAATCATTTTTGGTACAGTCCCAAAAATCCATTTTCTGATGAAAAACGATGACTCCGGACCTGTCGAACGATTCCAAAATGGTCAATATGGATGAAATGTTAACATTTAATCTTTTGACTCTAAATGACTGTTGGATGTGAATTATGACTTTTTCAACTAAAATAAGTGTGTTTAAAGTCATTTATGTGCCTGAAATTGGTCAAAATTAAAGCTTTTGAATAAGCATAAACTCTGTAAAAATGGCAATTTTGGTCACTCTGAGGAGTTAAAAAGTGGTTATTCAACATGACGCACGATCCATTTGACATTTTGAATCATTTTTGGTACAGTCCCAAAAATCCATTTTCTGATGAAAAACGATGACTCCGGACCTGTCGAACGATTCCAAAATGGTCAATATGGATGAAATTTTAACATTTAATCTTTTGACTCTAAATGACTGTTGGATGTGAATTATGACTTTTTCAACTAAAATAAGTGTGTTTAAAGTCATTTATGTGCCTGAAATTGGTCAAAATTAAAGCTTTTGAATAAGCAAAAACTCTGTAAAAATGGCAATTTTGGTCACTCTGAGGAGTTAAAAAGTGGTTATTCAACATGAGGCACGATCCATTTGACATTTTGAATCATTTTTGGTACAGTCCCAAAAATCCATTTTCTGATGAAAAACGATGACTCCGGACCTGTCGAACGTTCCCAAAATGGTCAATATGGATGAAATTTTAACATTTAATCTTTTGACTCCAAATGACTGTTGGATGTGAATTATGACTTTTTCAACTAAAATAAGTGTGTTTAAAGTCATTTATGTGCCTGAAATTGGTCAAAATTGAAGCTTTTGAGTAAGCAAAACTCTGTAAAAATGGCCATTTTGGTCACTCTGAGGGGTTAAAAAGTGGTTATTCAACATGAGGCATGATCCAATTGACATTTTGAATCATTTTTGGTACAGTCCCAAAAATCCATTTTCTGATGAAAAACGATGACTCCGGACCTGTCGAACGTTCCCAAAATGGTCAATATGGATGAAATTTTAACATATAATCTTTTGACTCTAAATGACTGTTGGATGTGAATTATGACTTTTTCAACTAAAATAAGTGTGTTTGAAGTCATTTATGTGCCTGAAATTGGTCAAAATTAAAGCTTTTGAATAATCAAAAACTCTGTAAAAATGGCAATTTTGGTCACTCTGAGGAGTTAAAAAGTGGTTATTCAACATGAGGCACGATCCATTTGACATTTTGAATCATTTTTGGTACAGTCCCAAAAATCCATTTTCTGATGAAAAACGATGACTCTGGACCTGTCGAACGTTCCCAAAATGGTCAATATGGATGAAATTTTAACATTTAATCTTTAGACTCTAAATGACTGTTGGATGTGAATTATGACTTTTTCAACTAAAATAAGTGTGTTTAAAGTCATTTATGTGCCTGAAATTGGTCAAAATTGAAGCTTTTGAGTAAGCAAAACTCTGTAAACATGGCAATGTTGGTCACTCTGAGGGGTTAAAAAGTGGTTATTCAACATGAGACAAGATCCATTTGACATTTTGAATCATTTTTGGTACAGTCCCAAAAATCCATTTTCTGATGAAAAACGATGACTCCGGACCTGTCGAACGATTCCAAAATGGTCAATATGGATGAAATTTTAACATTTAATCTTTTGACTCTAAATGACTGTTGAATGTGAATTATGACTTTTTCAACTAAAATACGTGTGTTTAAAGTCATTTATGTGCCTGAAATTGGTCAAAATTAAGCTTTTGAATAAGCAAAACTCTGTAAAAATAACAATGTTGGTCACTCTGAGGGGTTAAAAAGTGGTTATTCAACATGAGGCACGATCCATTTGACATTTTGAATCATTTTTGGTACAGTCCCAAAAATCCATTTTCTGATGAAAAACGATGACTCCGGACCTGTCGAACGATTCCAAAATGGTAAATATGGATGAAATTTTAACATTTAATCTTTTGACTCTAAATGACTGTTGGATGTGAATTATGACTTTTTCAACTAAAATAAGTGTGTTTAAAGTCATTTATGTGCCTGAAATTGGTCAAAATTAAAGCTTTTGAATAAGCAAAAACTCTGTAAAAATGGCAATTTTGGTCACTCTGAGGGGTTAAAAAGTGGTTATTAAACATGAGGCACGATCCATTTGACATTTTGAATCATTTTTGGTACAGTCCCAAAAATCCATTTTCTGATGAAAAACGATGACTCCGGACCTGTCGAACGATTCCAAAATGGTCAATATGGATGAAATTTTAACATTTAATCTTTTGACTCTAAATGACTGTTGGATGTGAATTATGACTTTTTCAACTAAAATAAGTGTGTTTAAAGTCATTTATGTGCCTGAAATTGGTCAAAATTGAAGCTTTTGAGTAAGCAAAACTCTGTAAAAATGGCAATGTTGGTCACTCTGAGGGGTTAAAAAGTGGTTATTCAACATGAGGCACGATCCATTTGACATTTTGAATCATTTTTGGTACAGTCCCAAAAATCAATTTTCTGATGAAAAACGATGACTCCGGACCTGTCGAACGTTTCCAAAATGGTCAATATGGATGAAATTTTAACATTTAATCTTTTGACTCTAAATGACTGTTGGATGTGAATTATGACTTTTTCAACTAAAATAAGTGTGTTTAAAGTCATTTATGTGCCTGAAATTGGTCAAAATTGAAGCTTTTGAGTAAGCAAAACTCTGTAAAAATGGCCATTTTGGTCACTCTGAGGGGTTAAAAAGTGGTTATTCAACATGAGGCACGATCCAATTGACATTTTGAATCATTTTTGGTACAGTCCCAAAAATCCATTTTCTGATGAAAAACGATGACTCCGGACCTGTCGAACGATTCCAAAATGGTCAATATGGATGAAATTTTAACATTTAATCTTTTGACTCTAAATGACTGTTGGATGTGAATTATGACTTTTTCAACTAAAATAAGTGTGTTTAAAGTCATTTATGTGCCTGAAATTGGTCAAAATTGAAGCTTTTGAGTAAGCAAAACTCTGTAAAAATGGCCATTTTGGTCACTCTGAGGGGTTAAAAAGTGGTTATTCAACATAAGGCACGATCCATTTGACATTTTGAATCATTTTTGGTACAGTCCCAAAAATCCATTTTCTGATGAAAAACGATGACTCCGGACCTGTCGAACGTTTCCAAAATGGTCAATATGGATGAAATTGTAACATTTAATCTTTTGACTCTAAATGACTGTTGGATGTGAATTATGACTTTTTCAACTAAATCAAGTGTGTTTAAAGTCATTTATGTGCCTGAAATTGGTCAAAATTGAAGCTTTTGAGTAAGCAAAACTCTGTAAAAATGGCCATTTTGGTCACTCTGAGGGGTTAAAAAGTGGTTATTCAACATGAGGCACGATCCAATTGACATTTTGAATCATTTTTGGTACAGTCCCAAAAATCCATTTTCTGATGAAAAACGATGACTCCGGACCTGTCGAACGTTCCCAAAATGGTCAATATGGATGAAATTTTAACATTTAATCTTTTGACTCCAAATGACTGTTGGATGTGAATTATGACCTTTTCGACTAAAATAAGTGTGTTTAAAGTCATTTCTGTGCCTGAATTGGTCAAAATTGAAGCTTTTGAGTAAGCGAAACTCTGTAAAAATGGCAATGTTGGTCACTCTGAGGGGTTAAAAAGTGGTTATTCAACATGAGGCACGATCCATTTGACATTTTGAATCATTTTTGGTACAGTCACAAAAATCCATTTTCTGATGAAAAACGATGACTCCGGACCTGTCGAACGTTTCCAAAATGGTCAATATGGATGAAATTTTAACATTTAATCTTTTGACTCTAAATGACTGTTGGATGTGAATTATGACTTTTTCAACTAAAATAAGTGTGTTTAAAGTCATTTATGTGCCTGAAATTGGTCAAAATTGAAGCTTTTGAGTAAGCAAAACTCTGTAAAAATGGCCATTTTGGTCACTCTGAGGGGTTGAAAAGTGGTTATTCAACATGAGGCACGATCCAATTGACATTTTGAATCATTTTTGGTACAGTCCCAAAAATCAATTTTCTGATGAAAAACGATGACTCCGGACCTGTCGAACGTTCCCAAAATGGTCAATATGGATGAAATTTTAACATTTAATCTTTTGACTCCAAATGACTGTTGGATGGGAATTATGACTTTTTCAACGAAAATAAGTGTGTTTAAAGTCATTTATGTGCCTGAAATTGGTCAAAATTGAAGCTTTTGAGTAAGCAAAACTCTGTAAAAATGGCCATTTTGGTCACTCTGAGGTGTTAAAAAGTGGTTATTCAACATGAGGCACGATCCATTTGACATTTTGAATCATTTTTGGTACAGTCCCAAAAATCCATTTTCTGATGAAAAACGATGACTCCGGACCTGTCGAACATTACCAAAATGGTCAATATGGATGAAATTTTAACATTTAATCTTTAGACTCTAAATGACTGTTGGATGTGAATTATGACTTTTTCAACTAAAATAAGTGTGTTTAAAGTCATTTATGTGCCTGAAATTGGTCAAAATTAAAGCTTTTGAATAAGCAAAAACTCTGTAAAAATGGCAATTTTGGTCACTCTGAGGGGTTAAAAAGTGGTTATTCAACATGAGGCACGATCCATTTGACATTTTGAATCATTTTTGGTACAGTCCCAAAAATCCATTTTCTGATGAAAAACGATGACTCCGGACCTGTCGAACATTACCAAAATGGTCAATATGGATGAAATTTTAACATTTAATCTTTAGACTCTAAATGACTGTTGGATGTGAATTATGACTTTTTCAACTAAAATACGTGTGTTTAAAGTCATTTATGTGCCTGAAATTGGTCAAAATTAACCTTTTGAATAAGCAAAACTCTGTAAAAATAACAATGTTGGTCACTCTGAGGGGTTAAAAAGTGGTTATTCAACATGAGGCACGATCCATTTGACATTTTGAATCATTTTTGGTACAGTCCCAAAAATCCATTTTCTGATGAAAAACGATGACTCCGGACCTGTCGAACGATTCCAAAATGGTAAACATGGATGAAATTTTAACATTTAATCTTTTGACTCTAAATGACTGTTGGATGTGAATTATGACTTTTTCAACGAAATCAAGTGTGTTTAAAGTCATTTATGTGCCTGAAATTGGTCAAAATTGAAGCTTTTGAGTAAGCAAAACTCTGTAAAAATTGCCATTTTGGTCACTCTGAGGGGTTAAAAAGTGGTTATTCAACATGAGGCACGATCCAATTGACATTTTGAATCATTTTTGGTACAGTCCCAAAAATTCATTTTCTGATGAAAAACGATGACTCCGGACCTGTCGAACGATTCCAAAATGGTCAATATGGATGAAATTTTAACATGTAATCTTTTGACTCTAAATGACTGTTGGATGTGAATTACGACTTTTTCAACTAAAATAAGTGTGTTTAAAATCATTTATGCGCCTGAAATTGGTCAAAATTAAAGCTTTTGAGTAAGCAAAACTCTGTAAAAATGGCCATTTTGGTCACTCTGAGGGGTTAAAAAGTGGTTATTCAACATGAGGCATGATCCAATTGACATTTTGAATCATTTTTGGTACAGTCCCAAAAATCCATTTTCTGATGAAAAACGATGACTCCGGACCTGTCGAACATTCCCAAAATGGTCAATATGGATGAAATTTTAACATTTAATCTTTTGACTCTAAATGACTGTTGGATGTGAATTATGACTTTTTCAACTAAAATAAGTGTGTTTGAAGTCATTTATGTGCCTGAAATTGGTCAAAATTAAAGCTTTTGAATAAGCAAAAACTCTGTAAAAATGGCAATTTTGGTCACGCTGAGGAGTTAAAAAGTGGTTATTCAACATGAGGCACGATCCATTTGACATTTTGAATCATTTTTGGTACAGTCCCAAAAATCCATTTTCTGATGAAAAACGATGACTCCGGACCTGTCGAACGTTCCCAAAATGGTCAATATGGATGAAATTTTAACATTTAATCTTTAGACTCTAAATGACTGTTGGATGTGAATTATGACTTTTTCAACTAAAATAAGTGTGTTTAAAGTCATTTATGTGCCTGAAATTGGTCAAAATTAAAGCTTTTGAATAAGCAAAAACTCTGTAAAAATGGCAATTTTGGTCACTCTGAGGGGTTAAAAAGTGTTTATTCAACATGAGGCGCGATCCATTTGACATTTTGAATAATTTTTGGTACAGTCCCAAAAATCCATTTTCTGATGAAAAACGATGACTCCGGACCTGTCGAACGTTTCCAAAATGGTCAATATGGATGAAATTTTAACATTTAATCTTTTGACTCTAAATGACTGTTGGATGTGAATTATGACTTTTTCAACTAAATCAAGTGTGTTTAAAGTCATTTATGTGCCTGAAATTGGTCAAAATTGAAGCTTTTGAGTAAGCAAAACTCTGTAAAAATGGCCATTTTGGTCACTCTGAGGGGTTAAAAAGTGGTTATTCAACATGAGGCATGATCCAATTGACATTTTGAATCATTATTGGTACAGTCCCAAAAATCCATTTTCTGATGAAAAACGATGACTCCGGACCTGTCGAACGATTCCAAAATGGTCAATATGGATGAAATTTTAACATTTAATCTTTTGACTCTAAATGACTGTTGGATGTGAATTATGACTTTTTCAACTAAAATAAGTGTGTTTAAAGTCATTTATGTGCCTGAAATTGGTCAAAATTAAAGCTTTTGAATAAGCAAAAACTCTGTAAAAATGGCAATTTTGGTCACTCTGAGGAGTTAAAAAGTGGTTATTCAACATGAGGCACGATCCAATTGACATTTTGAATCATTTTTGGTACAGTCCCAAAAATCCATTTTCTGATGAAAAACGATGACTCCGGACCTGTCGAACGTTCCCAAAATGGTCAATATGGATGAAATTTTAACATTTAATCTTTTGACTCCAAATGACTGTTGGATGTGAATTATGACCTTTTCGACTAAAATAAGTGTGTTTAAAGTCATTTCTGTGCCTGAAATTGGTCAAAATTGAAGCTTTTGAGTAAGCGAAACTCTGTAAAAATGGCAATGTTGGTCACTCTGAGGGGTTAAAAAGTGGTTATTCAACATGAGGCACGATCCATTTGACATTTTGAATCATTTTTGGTACAGTCCCAAAAATCCATTTTCTGATGAAAAACGATGACTCCGGACCTGTCGAACGTTCCCAAAATGGTCAATATGGATGAAATTTTAACATTTAATCTTTTGACTCTAAATGACTGTTGGATGTGAATTATGACTTTTTCAACTAAAATAAGTGTGTTTAAAGTCATTTATGTGCCTGAAATTGGTCAAAATTAAAGCTTTTGAATAAGCAAAAACTCTGTAAAAATGGCAATTTTGGTCACTCTGAGGGGTTAAAAAGTGGGGTATTCAACATGAGGCACGATCCATTTGACATTTTGAATAATTTTTGGTACAGTCCCAAAAATCAATTTTCTGATGAAAAACGATGACTCCGGACCTGTCGAACGTTTCCAAAATGGTCAATATGGATGAAATTTTAACATTTAATCTTTTGACTCTAAATGACTGTTGGATGTGAATTATGACTTTTTCAACTAAATCAAGTGTGTTTAAAGTCATTTATGTGCCTGAAATTGGTCAAAATTGAAGCTTTTGAGTAAGCAAAACTCTGTAAAAATGGCCATTTTGGTCACTCTGAGGGGTTAAAAAGTGGTTATTCAACATGAGGCATGATCCAATTGACATTTTGAATCATTATTGGTACAGTCCCAAAAATCCATTTTCTGATGAAAAACGATGACTCCGGACCTGTCGAACGATTCCAAAATGGTCAATATGGATGAAATTTTAACATTTAATCTTTTGACTCTAAATGACTGTTGGATGTGAATTATGACTTTTTCAACTAAAATAAGTGTGTTTAAAGTCATTTATGTGCCTGAAATTGGTCAAAATTAAAGCTTTTGAATAAGCAAAAACTCTGTAAAAATGGCAATTTTGGTCACTCTGAGGAGTTAAAAAGTGGTTATTCAACATGAGGCACGATCCAATTGACATTTTGAATCATTTTTGGTACAGTCCCAAAAATCCATTTTCTGATGAAAAACGATGACTCCGGACCTGTCGAACGTTCCCAAAATGGTCAATATGGATGAAATTTTAACATTTAATCTTTTGACTCCAAATGACTGTTGGATGTGAATTATGACCTTTTCGACTAAAATAAGTGTGTTTAAAGTCATTTCTGTGCCTGAAATTGGTCAAAATTGAAGCTTTTGAGTAAGCGAAACTCTGTAAAAATGGCAATGTTGGTCACTCTGAGGGGTTAAAAAGTGGTTATTCAACATGAGGCACGATCCATTTGACATTTTGAATCATTTTTGGTACAGTCCCAAAAATCCATTTTCTGATGAAAAACGATGGCTCCGGACCTGTCGAACGTTCCCAAAATGGTCAATATGGATGAAATTTTAACATTTAATCTTTTGACTCTAAATGACTGTTGGATGTGAATTATGACTTTTTCAACTAAAATAAGTGTGTTTAAAGTCATTTATGTGCCTGAAATTGGTCAAAATTAAAGCTTTTGAATAAGCAAAAACTCTGTAAAAATGGCAATTTTGGTCACTCTGAGGGGTTAAAAAGTGGGGTATTCAACATGAGGCACGATCCATTTGACATTTTGAATCATTTTTGGTACAGTCCCAAAAATCCATTTTCTGATGAAAAACGATGACTCCGGACCTGTCGAACGTTCCCAAAATGGTCAATATGGATGAAATTTTAACATTTAATCTTTTGACTCCAAATGACTGTTGGATGGGAATTATTACTTTTTCAACGAAATCAAGTGTGTTTAAAGTCATTTATGTGCCTGAAATTGGTCAAAATTGAAGCTTTTGAGTAAGCAAAACTCTGTAAAAATTGCCATTTTGGTCACTCTGAGGGGTTAAAAAGTGGTTATTCAACATGAGGCACGATCCATTTGACATTTTGAATCATTTTTGGTACAGTCCCAAAAATCCATTTTCTGATGAAAAACGATGACTCCGGACCTGTCGAACATTACCAAAATGGTCAATATGGATGAAATTTTAACATTTAATCTTTAGACTCTAAATGACTGTTGGATGTGAATTATGAATTTTTCAACTAAAATAAGTGTGTTTAAAGTCATTTATGTGCCTGAAATTGGTCAAAATTAAAGCTTTTGAATAAGCAAAAACTCTGTAAAAATGGCAATTTTGGTCACTCTGAGGGGTTAAAAAGTGGTTATTCAACATGAGGCACGATCCATTTGACATTTTGAATCATTTTTGGTACAGTCCCAAAAATCCATTTTCTGATGAAAAACGATGACTCCGGACCTGTTGAACGTTTCCAAAATGGTCAATATGGATGAAATTTTAACATTTAATCTTTTGACTCTAAATGACTGTTGGATGTGAATTATGACTTTTTCAACGAAATCAAGTGTGTTTAAAGTCATTTATGTGCCTGAAATTGGTCAAAATTGAAGCTTTTGAGTAAGCAAAACTCTGTAAAAATTGCCATTTTGGTCACTCTGAGGGGTTAAAAAGTGGTTATTCAACATGAGGCACGATCCAATTGACATTTTGAATCATTTTTGGTACAGTCCCAAAAATTCATTTTCTGATGAAAAACGATGACTCCGGACCTGTCGAACGATTCCAAAATGGTCAATATGGATGAAATTTTAACATGTAATCTTTTGACTCTAAATGACTGTTGGATGTGAATTATGACTTTTTCAACTAAAATAAGTGTGTTTAAAATCATTTATGCGCCTGAAATTGGTCAAAATTAAAGCTTTTGAGTAAGCAAAACTCTGTAAAAATGGCCATTTTGGTCACTCTGAGGGGTTAAAAAGTGGTTATTCAACATGAGGCATGATCCAATTGACATTTTGAATCATTTTTGGTACAGTCCCAAAAATCCATTTTCTGATGAAAAACGATGACTCTGGACCTGTCGAACGATTCCAAAATGGTCAATATGGATGAAATTTTAACATTTAATCTTTTGACTCTAAATGACTGTTGGATGTGAATTATGACTTTTTCAACTAAAATAAGTGTGTTTAAAGTCATTTATGTGCCTGAAATTGGTCAAAATTGAAGCTTTTGAATAAGCAAAACTCTGTAAAAATAACAATGTTGGTCACTCTGAGGGGTTAAAAAGTGGTTATTCAACATGAGGCACGATCCATTTGACATTTTGAATCATTTTTGGTACAGTCCCAAAAATCCATTTTCTGATGAAAAACGATGACTCCGGACCTGTCGAACGATTCCAAAATGGTAAATATGGATGAAATTTTAACATTTAATCTTTTGACTCTAAATGACTGTTGGATGTGAATTATGACTTTTTCAACTAAAATAAGTGTGTTTAAAGTCATTTATGTGCCTGAAATTGGTCAAAATTAAAGCTTTTGAATAAGCAAAAACTCTGTAAAAATGGCAATTTTGGTCACTCTGAGGGGTTAAAAAGTGGTTATTAAACATGAGGCACGATCCATTTGACATTTTGAATCATTTTTGGTACAGTCCCAAAAATCCATTTTCTGATGAAAAACGATGACTCCGGACCTGTCGAACGATTCCAAAATGGTCAATATGGATGAAATTTTAACATTTAATCTTTTGACTCTAAATGACTGTTGGATGTGAATTATGACTTTTTCAACTAAAATAAGTGTGTTTAAAGTCATTTATGTGCCTGAAATTGGTCAAAATTAAAGCTTTTGAATAAGCAAAAACTCTGTAAAAATGGCAATGTTGGTCACTCTTAGGAGTTAAAAAGTGGTTATTCAACATGACGCACGATCCATTTGACATTTTGAATCATTTTTGGTACAGTCCCAAAAATCCATTTTCTGATGAAAAACGATGACTCCGGACCTGTCGAACGATTCCAAAATGGTCAATATGGATGAAATTTTAACATTTAATCTTTTGACTCTAAATGACTGTTGGATGTGAATTATGACTTTTTCAACTAAAATAAGTGTGTTTAAAGTCATTTATGTGCCTGAAATTGGTCAAAATTAAAGCTTTTGAACAAGCAAAAACTCTGTAAAAATGGCAATTTTGGTCACTCTGAGGAGTTAAAAAGTGGTTATTCAACATGAGGCACGATCCAATTGACATTTTGAATCATTTTTGGTACAGTCCCAAAAATCCATTTTCTGATGAAAAACGATGACTCCGGACCTGTCGAACGTTCCCAAAATGGTCAATATGGATGAAATTTTAACATTTAATCTTTTGACTCCAAATGACTGTTGGATGTGAATTATGACCTTTTCGACTAAAATAAGTGTGTTTAAAGTCATTTCTGTGCCTGAAATTGGTCAAAATTGAAGCTTTTGAGTAAGCGAAACTCTGTAAAAATGGCAATGTTGGTCACTCTGAGGGGTTAAAAAGTGGTTATTCAACATGAGGCACGATCCATTTGACATTATGAATCATTTTTGGTACAGTCCCAAAAATCCATTTTCTGATGAAAAACGATGACTCCGGACCTGTTCAACGTTCCCAAAATGGTCAATATGGATGAAATTTTAACATTTAATCTTTTGACTCTAAATGACTGTTGGATGTGAATTATGACTTTTTCAACTAAAATAAGTGTGTTTAAAGTCATTTATGTGCCTGAAATTGGTCAAAATTAAAGCTTTTGAATAAGCAAAAACTCTGTAAAAATAACAATGTTGGTCACTCTGAGGGGTTAAAAAGTGGTTATTCAACATGAGGCACGATCCATTTGACATTTTGAATCATTTTTGGTACAGTCCCAAAAATCCATTTTCTGATGAAAAACGATGACTCCGGACCTGTCGAACGATTCCAAAATGGTAAATATGGATGAAATTTTAACATTTAATCTTTTGACTCTAAATGACTGTTGGATGTGAATTATGACTTTTTCAACTAAAATAAGTGTGTTTAAAGTCATTTATGTGCCTGAAATTGGTCAAAATTAAAGCTTTTGAATAAGCAAAAACTCTGTAAAAATGGCAATTTTGGTCACTCTGAGGGGTTAAAAAGTGGTTATTAAACATGAGGCACGATCCATTTGACATTTTGAATCATTTTTGGTACAGTCCCAAAAATCCATTTTCTGATGAAAAACGATGACTCCGGACCTGTCGAACGATTCCAAAATGGTCAATATGGATGAAATTTTAACATTTAATCTTTTGACTCTAAATGACTGTTGGATGTGAATTATGACTTTTTCAACTAAAATAAGTGTGTTTAAAGTCATTTATGTGCCTGAAAATGGTCAAAATTAAAGCTTTTGAATAAGCAAAAACTCTGTAAAAATGGCAATGTTGGTCACTCTGAGGAGTTAAAAAGTGGTTATTCAACATGACGCACGATCCATTTGACATTTTGAATCATTTTTGGTACAGTCCCAAAAATCCATTTTCTGATGAAAAACGATGACTCCGGACCAGTCGAACGATTCCAAAATGGTCAATATGGATGAAATTTTAACATTTAATCTTTTGACTCTAAATGACTGTTGGATGTGAATTATGACTTTTTCAACTAAAATAAGTGTGTTTAAAGTCATTTATGTGCCTGAAATTGGTCAAAATTAAAGCTTTTGAGTAAGCAAAACTCTGTAAAAATGGCCATTTTGGTCACTCTGAGGGGTTAAAAAGTGGTTATTCAACATGAGGCATGATCCAATTGACATTTTGAATCATTTTTGGTACAGTCCCAAAAATCCATTTTCTGATGAAAAACGATGACTCCGGACCTGTCGAACGATTCCAAAATGGTCAATATGGATGAAATTTTAACATTTAATCTTTTGACTCTAAATGACTGTTGGATGTGAATTATGACTTTTTCAACTAAAATAAGTGTGTTTAAAGTCATTTATGTGCCTGAAATTGGTCAAAATTGAAGCTTTTGAATAAGCAAAACTCTGTAAAAATAACAATGTTGGTCACTCTGAGGGGTTAAAAAGTGGTTATTCAACATGAGGCACGATCCATTTGACATTTTGAATCATTTTTGGTACAGTCCCAAAAATCCATTTTCTGATGAAAAACGATGACTCCGGACCTGTCGAACGATTCCAAAATGGTCAATATGGATGAAATTTTAACATTTAATCTTTTGACTCTAAATGACTGTTGGATGTGAATTATGACTTTTTCAACTAAAATAAGTGTGTTTAAAGTCATTTATGTGCCTGAAATTGGTCAAAATTAAAGCTTTTGAATAAGCAAAAACTCTGTAAAAATGGCAATTTTGGTCACTCTGAGGGGTTAAAAAGTGGTTATTAAACATGAGGCATGATCCATTTGACATTTTGAATCATTTTTGGTACAGTCCCAAAAATCCATTTTCTGATGAAAAACGATGACTCCGGACCTGTCGAACGATTCCAAAATGGTCAATATGGATGAAATTTTAACATTTAATCTTTTGACTCTAAATGACTGTTGGATGTGAATTATGACTTTTTCAACTAAAATAAGTGTGTTTAAAGTCATTTATGTGCCTGAAATTGGTCAAAATTAAAGCTTTTGAATAAGCAAAAACTCTGTAAAAATGGCAATTTTGGTCACTCTGAGGAGTTAAAAAGTGGTTATTCAACATGAGGCACGATCCATTTGACATTTTGAATCATTTTTGGTACAGTCCCAAAAAACAATTTTCTGATGAAAAACGATGACTCCGGACCTGTCGAAACGTTCCCAAAATGGTCAATATGGATGAAATTTTAACATTTAATCTTTTGACTCCAAATGACTGTTGGATGGGAATTATGACTTTTTCAACTAAAATAAGTGTGTTTAAAGTCATTTATGTGCCTGAAATTGGTCAAAATTGAAGCTTTTGAGTAAGCAAAACTCTGTAAAAATGGCAATGTTGGTCACTCTGAGGGGTTAAAAAGTGGTTATTCAACATGAGGCACGATCCATTTGACATTTTGAATCATTTTTGGTACAGTCCCAAAAATCAATTTTCTGATGAAAAACGATGACTCCGGACCTGTCGAACGTTTCCAAAATGGTCAATATGGATGAAATTTTAACATTTAATCTTTTGACTCTAAATGACTGTTGGATGTGAATTATGACTTTTTCAACTAAAATAAGTGTGTTTAAAGTCATTTATGTGCCTGAAATTGGTCAAAATTGAAGCTTTTGAGTAAGCAAAACTCTGTAAAAATGGCCATTTTGGTCACTCTGAGGGGTTAAAAAGTGGTTATTTAACATGAGGCACGATCCAATTGACATTTTGAATCATTTTTGGTACAGTCCCAAAAATTCATTTTCTGATGAAAAACGATGACTCCGGACCTGTCGAACGTTCCCAAAATGGTCAATATGGATGAAATTTTAACATTTAATCTTTTGACTCCAAATGACTGTTGGATGGGAATTATGACTTTTTCAACTAAAATAAGTGTGTTTAAAGTCATTTATGTGCCTGAAATTGGTCAAAATTGAAGCTTTTGAGTAAGCAAAACTCTGTAAAAATGGCCATTTTGGTCACTCTGAGGTGTTAAAAAGTGGTTATTCAACATGAGGCACGATCCATTTGACATTTTGAATCATTTTTGGTACAGTACCAAAAATCAATTTTCTGATGAAAAACGATGACTCCGGACCTGTCGAACGTTACCAAAATGGTCAATATGGATGAAATTTTAACATTTAATCTTTAGACTCTAAATGACTGTTGGATGTGAATTATGACTTTTTCAACTAAAATAAGTGTGTTTAAAGTCATTTATGTGCCTGAAATTGGTCAAAATTAAAGCTTTTGAATAAGCAAAAACTCTGTAAAAATGGCAATTTTGGTCACTCTGAGGGGTTAAAAAGTGGTTATTCAACATGAGGCACGATCCATTTGACATTTTGAATCATTTTTGGTACAGGCCCAAAAATCCATTTTTTGATGAAAAACGATGACTCCGGACCTGTTGAACGTTTCCAAAATGGTCAATATGGATGAAATTTTAACATTTAATCTTTTGACTCTAAATGACTGTTGGATGTGAATTATGACTTTTTCAACTAAAATAAGTGTGTTTAAAATCATTTATGCGCCTGAAATTGGTCAAAATTAAAGCTTTTGAGTAAGCAAAACTCTGTAAAAATGGCCATTTTGGTCACTCTGAGGGGTTAAAAAGTGGTTATTCAACATGAGGCATGATCCATTTGACATTTTGAATCATTTTTGGTACAGTCCCAAAAATCCATTTTCTGATGAAAAACGATGACTCCGGACCTGTCGAACGATTCCAAAATGGTCAATATGGATGAAATTTTAACATTTAATCTTTTGACTCTAAATGACTGTTGGATGTGAATTATGACTTTTTCAACTAAAATAAGTGTGTTTAAAGTCATTTATGTGCCTGAAATTGGTCAAAATTGAAGCTTTTGAATAAGCAAAACTCTGTAAAAATAACAATGTTGGTCACTCTGAGGGGTTAAAAAGTGGTTATTCAACATGAGGCACGATCCATTTGACATTTTGAATCATTTTTGGTACAGTCCCAAAAATCCATTTTCTGATGAAAAACGATGACTCCGGACCTGTCGAACGATTCCAAAATGGTAAATATGGATGAAATTTTAACATTTAATCTTTTGACTCTAAATGACTGTTGGATGTGAATTATGACTTTTTCAACTAAAATAAGTGTGTTTAAAGTCATTTATGTGCCTGAAATTGGTCAAAATTAAAGCTTTTGAATAAGTAAAAACTCTGTAAAAATGGCAATTTTGGTCACTCTGAGGGGTTAAAAAGTGGTTATTAAACATGAGGCACGATCCATTTGACATTTTGAATCATTTTTGGTACAGTCCCAAAAATCCATTTTCTGATGAAAAACGATGACTCCGGACCTGTCGAACGATTCCAAAATGGTCAATATGGATGAAATTTTAACATTTAATCTTTTGACTCTAAATGACTGTTGGATGTGAATTATGACTTTTTCAACTAAAATAAGTGTGTTTAAAGTCATTTATGTGCCTGAAATTGGTCAAAATTAAAGCTTTTGAATAAGCAAAAACTCTGTAAAAATGGTAATTTTGGTCACTCTGAGGAGTTAAAAAGCGGTTATTCAACATGACGCACGATCCATTTGACATTTTGAATCATTTTTGGTACAGTCCCAAAAATCCATTTTCTGATGAAAAACGATGACTCCGGACCTGTCGAACGATTCCAAAATGGTCAATATGGATGAAATTTTAACATTTAATCTTTTGACTCTAAATGACTGTTGGATGTGAATTATGACTTTTTCAACTAAAATAAGTGTGTTTAAAGTCATTTATGTGCCTGAAATTGGTCAAAATTAAAGCTTTTGAATAAGCAAAAACTCTGTAAAAATAACAATGTTGGTCACTCTGAGGGGTTAAAAAGTGGTTATTCAACATGAGGCACGATCCATTTGACATTTTGAATCATTTTTGGTACAGTCCCAAAAATCCATTTTCTGATGAAAAACGATGACTCCGGACCTGTCGAACGTTCCCAAAATGGTCAATATGGATGAAATTTTAACATTTAATCTTTTGACTCTAAATGACTGTTGGATGTGAATTATGACTTTTTCAACAAAATCAAGTGTGTTTAAAGTCATTTATGTGCCTGAAATTGGTCAAAATTGAAGCTTTTGAGTAAGCAAAACTCTGTAAAAATTGCCATTTTGGTCACTCTGAGGGGTTAAAAAGTGGTTATTCAACATGAGGCACGATCCAATTGACATTTTGAATCATTTTTGGTACAGTCCCAAAAATTCATTTTCTGATGAAAAACGATGACTCCGGACCTGTCGAACGATTCCAAAATGGTCAATATGGATGAAATTTTAACATGTAATCTTTTGACTCTAAATGACTGTTGGATGTGAATTATGACTTTTTCAACTAAAATAAGTGTGTTTAAAATCATTTATGCGCCTGAAATTGGTCAAAATTAAAGCTTTTGAGTAAGCAAAACTCTGTAAAAATGGCCATTTTGGTCACTCTGAGGGGTTAAAAAGTGGTTATTCAACATGAGGCATGATCCAATTGACATTTTGAATCATTTTTGGTACAGTCCCAAAAATCCATTTTCTGATGAAAAACGATGACTCCGGACCTGTCGAACGATTCCAAAATGGTCAATATGGATGAAATTTTAACATTTAATCTTTTGACTCTAAATGACTGTTGGATGTGAATTATGACTTTTTCAACTAAAATAAGTGTGTTTAAAGTCATTTATGTGCCTGAAATTGGTCAAAATTGAAGCTTTTGAATAAGCAAAACTCTGTAAAAATAACAATGTTGGTCACTCTGAGGGGTTAAAAAGTGGTTATTCAACATGAGGCACGATCCATTTGACATTTTGAATCATTTTTGGTACAGTCCCAAAAATCCATTTTCTGATGAAAAACGATGACTCCGGACCTGTCGAACGATTCCAAAATGGTAAATATGGATGAAATTTTAACATTTAATCTTTTGACTCTAAATGACTGTTGGATGTGAATTATGACTTTTTCAACTAAAATAAGTGTGTTTAAAGTCATTTATGTGCCTGAAATTGGTCAAAATTAAAGCTTTTGAATAAGTAAAAACTCTGTAAAAATGGCAATTTTGGTCACTCTGAGGGGTTAAAAAGTGGTTATTAAACATGAGGCACGATCCATTTGACATTTTGAATCATTTTTGGTACAGTCCCAAAAATCCATTTTCTGATGAAAAACGATGACTCCGGACCTGTCGAACGATTCCAAAATGGTCAATATGGATGAAATTTTAACATTTAATCTTTTGACTCTAAATGACTGTTGGATGTGAATTATGACTTTTTCAACTAAAATAAGTGTGTTTAAAGTCATTTATGTGCCTGAAATTGGTCAAAATTGAAGCTTTTGAGTAAGCAAAACTCTGTAAAATGGCAATGTTGGTCACTCTGAGGGGTTAAAAAGTGGTTATTCAACATGAGGCACGATCCATTTGACATTTTGAATCATTTTTGGTACAGTCCCAAAAATCTATTTTCTGATGAAAAACGATGACTCCGGACCTGTCGAACGTTTCCAAAATGGTCAATATGGATGAAATTTTAACATTTAATCTTTTGACTCTAAATGACTGTTGGATGTGAATTATGACTTTTTCAAATAAAATAAGTGTGTTTAAAGTCATCTATGTGCCTGAAATTGGTCAAAATTGTAGCTTTTGAGTAAGCAAAACTCTGTAAAAATGGCCATTTTGGTCACTCTGAGGAGTTAAAAAGTGGTTATTCAACATGAGGCACGATCCATTTGACATTTTGAATCATTTTTGGTACAGTCCCAAAAATCCATTTTCTGATGAAAAACGATGACTCCGGACCTGTCGAACGTTCCCAAAATGGTCAATATGGATGAAATTTTAACATTTAATCTTTTGACTCCAAATGACTGTTGGATGGGAATTATGACTTTTTCAACTAAAATAAGTGTGTTTAAAGTCATTTATGTGCCTGAAATTGGTCAAAATTGAAGCTTTTGAGTAAGCAAAACTCTGTAAAAATGGCAATGTTGGTCACTCTGAGGGGTTAAAAAGTGGTTATTCAACATGAGGCACGATCCATTTGACATTTTGAATCATTTTTGGTACAGTCCCAAAAATCAATTTTCTGATGAAAAACGATGACTCCGGACCTGTCGAACGTTTCCAAAATGGTCAATATGGATGAAATTTTAACATTTAATCTTTTGACTCTAAATGACTGTTGGATGTGAATTATGACTTTTTCAACTAAAATAAGTGTGTTTAAAGTCATTTATGTGCCTGTAATTGGTCAAAATTGAAGCTTTTGAGTAAGCAAAACTCTGTAAAAATGGCCATTTTGGTCACTCTGAGGGGTTAAAAAGTGGTTATTCAACATGAGGCATGATCCAATTGACATTTTGAATCATTTTTGGTACAGTCCCAAAAATCCATTTTCTGATGAAAAACGATGACTCCGGACCTGTCGAACGTTCCCAAAATGGTCAATATGGATGAAATTTTAACATTTAATCTTTTGACTCTAAATGACTGTTGGATGTGAATTATGACTTTTTCAACTAAAATAAGTGTGTTTGAAGTCATTTATGTGCCTGAAATTGGTCAAAATTAAAGCTTTTGAATAAGCAAAAACTCTGTAAAAATGGCAATTTTGGTCACTCTGAGGAGTTAAAAAGTGGTTATTCAACATGAGGCACGATCCATTTGACATTTTGAATCATTTTTGGTACAGTCCCAAAAATCCATTTTCTGATGAAAAACGATGACTCCGGACCTGTCGAACGTTCCCAAAATGGTCAATATGGATGAAATTTTAACATTTAATCTTTAGACTCTAAATGACTGTTGGATGTGAATTATGACTTTTTCAACTAAAATAAGTGTGTTTAAAGTCATTTATGTGCCTGAAATTGGTCAAAATTAAAGCTTTTGAATAAGCAAAAACTCTGTAAAAATGGCAATTTTGGTCACTCTGAGGGGTTAAAAAGTGTTTATTCAACATGAGGCACGATCCATTTGACATTTTGAATCATTTTTGGTACAGTCCCAAAAATCCATTTTCTGATGAAAAACGATGACTCCGGACCTGTCGAACGTTTCCAAAATGGTCAATATGGATGAAATTTTAACATTTAATCTTTTGACTCTAAATGACTGTTGGATGTGAATTATGACTTTTTCAACTAAATCAAGTGTGTTTAAAGTCATTTATGTGCCTGAAATTGGTCAAAATTGAAGCTTTTGAGTAAGCAAAACTCTGTAAAAATGGCCATTTTGGTCACTCTGAGGGGTTAAAAACTGGTTATTCAACATGAGGCACGATCCAATTGACATTTTGAATCATTATTGGTACAGTCCCAAAAATCCATTTTCTGATGAAAAACGATGACTCCGGACCTGTCGAACGATTCCAAAATGGTCAATATGGATGAAATTTTAACATTTAATCTTTTGACTCCAAATGACTGTTGGATGTGAATTATGACCTTTTCGACTAAAATAAGTATGTTTAAGTCATTTCTGTGCCTGAAATTGGTCAAAATTGAAGCTTTTGAGTAAGCGAAACTCTGTAAAAATGGCAATGTTGGTCACTCTGAGGGGTTAAAAAGTGGTTATTCAACATGAGGCACGATCCATTTGACATTTTGAATCATTTTTGGTACAGTCCCAAAAATCAATTTTCTGATGAAAAACGATGACTCCGGACCTGTCGAACGTTCCCAAAATGGTCAATATGGATGAAATTTTAACATTTAATCTTTTGACTCTAAATGACTGTTGGATGTGAATTATGACTTTTTCAACTAAAATAAGTGTGTTTAAAGTCATTTATGTGCCTGAAATTGGTCAAAATTAAAGCTTTTGAATAAGCAAAAACTCTGTAAAAATGGCAATTTTGGTCACTCTGAGGGGTTAAAAAATGGTTATTCAACATGAGGCACGATCCATTTGACATTTTGAATCATTTTTGGTACAGTCCCAAAAATCCATTTTCTGATGAAAAACGATGACTCCAGACCTGTCGAACGTTCCCAAAATGGTCAATATGGATGAAATTTTAACATTTAATCTTTTGACTCCAAATGACTGTTGGATGGGAATTATGACTTTTTTAACTAAAATAAGTGTGTTTAAAGTCATTTATGTGCCTGAAATTGGTCAAAATTGAAGCTTTTGAGTAAGCAAAACTCTGTAAAAATGGCCATTTTGGTCACTCTGAGGGGTTAAAAAGTGGTTATTCAACATGAGGCACGATCCATTTGACATTTTGAATCATTTTTGGTACAGTCCCAAAAATCCATTTTCTGATGAAAAACGATGACTCCGGACCTGTCGAACGATTCCAAAATGGTCAATATGGATGAAATTTTAACATTTAATCTATTGACTCTAAATGACTGTTGGATGTGAATTATGACTTTTTCAACTAAAATAAGTGTGTTTAAAGTCATTTATGTGCCTGAAATTGGTCAAAATTAAAGCTTTTGAATAAGCAAAAACTCTGTAAAAATGGCAATTTTGGTCACTCTGAGGAGTTAAAAAGTGGTTATTCAACATGAGGCACGATCCATTTGACATTTTGAATCATTTTTGGTACAGTCCCAAAAATCCATTTTCTGATGAAAAACGATGACTCCGGACCTGTCGAACGTTCCCAAAATGGTCAATATGGATGAAATTTTAACATTTAATCTTTTGACTCCAAATGACTGTTGGATGGGAATTATGACTTTTTCAACTAAAATAAGTGTGTTTAAAGTCATTTATGTGCCTGAAATTGGTCAAAATTGAAGCTTTTGAGTAAGCAAAACTCGGTAAAAATGGCAATGTTGGTCACTCTGAGGGGTTAAAAAGTGGTTATTCAACATGAGGCATGATCCATTTGACATTTTGAATCATTTTTGGTACAGTCCCAAAAATCAATTTTCTGATGAAAAACGATGACTCCGGACCTGTCGAACGTTTCCAAAATGGTCAATATGGATGAAATTTTAACATTTAATCTTTTGACTCTAAATGACTGTTGGATGTGAATTATGACTTTTTCAACTAAAATAAGTGTGTTTAAAGTCATTTATGTGCCTGAAATTGGTCAAAATTGAAGCTTTTGAGTAAGCAAAACTCTGTAAAAATGGCCATTTTGGTCACTCTGAGGGGTTAAAAAGTGGTTATTCAACATGAGGCATGATCCAATTGACATTTTGAATCATTTTTGGTACAGTCCCAAAAATCCATTTTCTGATGAAAAACGATGACTCCGGACCTGTCGAACGTTCCCAAAATGGTCAATATGGATGAAATTTTAACATTTAATCTTTTGACTCTAAATGACTGTTGGATGTGAATTATGACTTTTTCAACTAAAATAAGTGTGTTTGAAGTCATTTATGTGCCTGAAATTGGTCAAAATTAAAGCTTTTGAATAAGCAAAAGCTCTGTAAAAATGGCAATTTTGGTCACTCTGAGGAGTTAAAAAGTGGTTATTCAACATGAGGCACGATCCATTTGACATTTTGAATCATTTTTGGTACAGTCCCAAAAATCCATTTTCTGATGAAAAACGATGACTCCGGACCTGTCGAACGTTCCCAAAATGGTCAATATGGATGAAGTTTTAACATTTAATCTTTAGACTCTAAATGACTGTTGGATGTGAATTATGACTTTTTCAACTAAAATAAGTGTGTTTAAAGTCATTTATGTGCCTGAAATTGGTCAAAATTAAAGCTTTTGAATAAGCAAAAACTCTGTAAAAATGGCAATTTTGGTCACTCTGAGGGGTTAAAAAGTGTTTATTCAACATGAGGCACGATCCATTTGACATTTTGAATCATTTTTGGTACAGTCCCAAAAATCCATTTTCTGATGAAAAACGATGACTCCGGACCTGTCGAACGTTTCCAAAATGGTCAATATGGATGAAATTTTAACATTTAATCTTTTGACTCTAAATGACTGTTGGATGTGAATTATGACTTTTTCAACTAAATCAAGTGTGTTTAAAGTCATTTATGTGCCTGAAATTGGTCAAAATTGAAGCTTTTGAGTAAGCAAAACTCTGTAAAAATGGCCATTTTGGTCACTCTGAGGGGTTAAAAAGTGGTTATTCAACATGAGGCACGATCCAATTGACATTTTGAATCATTATTGGTACAGTCCCAAAAATCCATTTTCTGATGAAAAACGATGACTCCGGACCTGTCGAACGATTCCAAAATGGTCAATATGGATGAAATTTTAACATTTAATCTTTTGACTCTAAATGACTGTTGGATGTGAATTATGACTTTTTCAACTAAATCAAGTGTGTTTAAAGTCATTTATGTGCCTGAAATTGGTCAAAATTGAAGCTTTTGAGTAAGCAAAACTCTGTAAAAATGGCCATTTTGGTCACTCTGAGGGGTTAAAAAGTGGTTATTCAACATGAGGCACGATCCAATTGACATTTTGAATCATTTTTGGTACAGTCCCAAAAATCCATTTTCTGATGAAAAACGATGACTCCGGACCTGTCGAACGTTCCCAAAATGGTCAATATGGATGAAATTTTAACATTTAATCTTTTGACTCCAAATGACTGTTGGATGTGAATTATGACCTTTTCGACTAAAATAAGTATGTTTAAGTCATTTCTGTGCCTGAAATTGGTCAAAATTGAAGCTTTTGAGTAAGCGAAACTCTGTAAAAATGGCAATGTTGGTCACTCTGAGGGGTTAAAAAGTGGTTATTCAACATGAGGCACGATCCATTTGACATTTTGAATCATTTTTGGTACAGTCCCAAAAATCCATTTTCTGATGAAAAACGATGACTCCGGACCTGTCGAACGTTCCCAAAATGGTCAATATGGATGAAATTTTAACATTTAATCTTTTGACTCTAAATGACTGTTGGATGTGAATTATGACTTTTTCAACTAAAATAAGTGTGTTTAAAGTCATTTATGTGCCTGAAATTGGTCAAAATTAAAGCTTTTGAATAAGCAAAAACTCTGTAAAAATGGCAATTTTGGTCACTCTGAGGGGTTAAAAAATGGTTATTCAACATGAGGCACGATCCATTTGACATTTTGAATCATTTTTGGTACAGTCCCAAAAATCCATTTTCTGATGAAAAACGATGACTCCAGACCTGTCGAACGTTCCCAAAATGGTCAATATGGATGAAATTTTAACATTTAATCTTTTGACTCCAAATGACTGTTGGATGGGAATTATGACTTTTTCAACTAAAATAAGTGTGTTTAAAGTCATTTATGTGCCTGAAATTGGTCAAAATTGAAGCTTTTGAGTAAGCAAAACTCTGTAAAAATGGCCATTTTGGTCACTCTGAGGGGTTAAAAAGTGGTTATTCAACATGAGGCACGATCCATTTGACATTTTGAATCATTTTTGGTACAGTCCCAAAAATCCATTTTCTGATGAAAAACGATGACTCCGGACCTGTCGAACGTTCCCAAAATGGTCAATATGGATGAAATTTTAACATTTAATCTTTTGACTCTAAATGACTGTTGGATGTGAATTATGACTTTTTCAACTAAAATAAGTGTGTTTAAAGTCATTTATGTGCCTGAAATTGGTCAAAATTAAAGCTTTTGAATAAGCAAAAACTCTGTAAAAATGGCAATTTTGGTCACTCTGAGGGGTTAAAAAGTGGTTATTCAACATGAGGCACGATCCATTTGACATTTTGAATCATTTTTGGTACAGTCCCAAAAATCCATTTTCTGATGAAAAACGATGACTCCAGACCTGTCGAACGTTCCCAAAATGGTCAATATGGATGACATTTTAACATTTAATCTTTTGACTCCAAATGACTGTTGGATGGGAATTATGACTTTTTCAACTAAAATAAGTGTGTTTAAAGTCATTTATGTGCCTGAAATTGGTCAAAATTGAAGCTTTTGAGTAAGCAAAACTCTGTAAAAATGGCCATTTTGGTCACTCTGAGGGGTTAAAAAGTGGTTATTCAACATGAGGCACGATCCATTTGACATTTTGAATCATTTTTGGTACAGTCCCAAAAATCAATTTTCTGATGAAAAACGATGACTCCGGACCTGTCGAACGTTCCCAAAATGGTCAATATGGATGAAATTTTAACATTTAATCTTTTGACTCCAAATGACTGTTGGATGGGAATTATGACTTTTTCAACTAAAATAAGTGTGTTTAAAGTCATTTATGTGCCTGAAATTGGTCAAAATTGAAGCTTTTGAGTAAGCAAAACTCTGTAAAAATGGCCATTTTGGTCACTCTGAGGGGTTAAAAAGTGGTTATTCAACATGAGGCACGATCCATTTGACATTTTGAATCATTTTTGGTACAGTCCCAAAAATCCATTTTCTGATGAAAAACGATGACTCCAGACCTGTCGAACGTTCCCAAAATGGTCAATATGGATGACATTTTAACATTTAATCTTTTGACTCCAAATGACTGTTGGATGGGAATTATGACTTTTTCAACTAAAATAAGTGTGTTTAAAGTCATTTATGTGCCTGAAATTGGTCAAAATTGAAGCTTTTGAGTAAGCAAAATTCTGTAAAAATGGCCATTTTGGTCACTCTGAGGGGTTAAAAAGTGGTTATTCAACATGAGGCACGATCCATTTGACATTTTGAATCATTTTTGGTACAGTCCCAAAAATCAATTTTCTGATGAAAAACGATGACTCCGGACCTGTCGAACGTTCCCAAAATGGTCAATATGGATGAAATTTTAACATTTAATCTTTTGACTCCAAATGACTGTTGGATGTGAATTATGACCTTTTCGACTAAAATAAGTATGTTTAAGTCATTTCTGTGCCTGAAATTGGTCAAAATTGAAGCTTTTGAGTAAGCGAAACTCTGTAAAAATGGCAATGTTGGTCACTCTGAGGGGTTAAAAAGTGGTTATTCAACATGAGGCACGATCCATTTGACATTTTGAATCATTTTTGGTACAGTCCCAAAAATCCATTTTCTGATGAAAAACGATGACTCCGGACCTGTCGAACGTTCCCAAAATGGTCAATATGGATGAAATTTTAACATTTAATCTTTTGACTCTAAATGACTGTTGGATGTGAATTATGACTTTTTCAACTAAAATAAGTGTGTTTAAAGTCATTTATGTGCCTGAAATTGGTCAAAATTAAAGCTTTTGAATAAGCAAAAACTCTGTAAAAATGGCAATTTTGGTCACTCTGAGGGGTTAAAAAATGGTTATTCAACATGAGGCACGATCCATTTGACATTTTGAATCATTTTTGGTACAGTCCCAAAAATCCATTTTCTGATGAAAAACGATGACTCCAGACCTGTCGAACGTTCCCAAAATGGTCAATATGGATGAAATTTTAACATTTAATCTTTTGACTCCAAATGACTGTTGGATGGGAATTATGACTTTTTCAACTAAAATAAGTGTGTTTAAAGTCATTTATGTGCCTGAAATTGGTCAAAATTGAAGCTTTTGAGTAAGCAAAACTCTGTAAAAATGGCCATTTTGGTCACTCTGAGGGGTTAAAAAGTGGTTATTCAACATGAGGCACGATCCATTTGACATTTTGAATCATTTTTGGTACAGTCCCAAAAATCCATTTTCTGATGAAAAACGATGACTCCGGACCTGTCGAACGTTCCCAAAATGGTCAATATGGATGAAATTTTAACATTTAATCTTTTGACTCTAAATGACTGTTGGATGTGAATTATGACTTTTTCAACTAAAATAAGTGTGTTTAAAGTCATTTATGTGCCTGAAATTGGTCAAAATTAAAGCTTTTGAATAAGCAAAAACTCTGTAAAAATGGCAATTTTGGTCACTCTGAGGGGTTAAAAAGTGGTTATTCAACATGAGGCACGATCCATTTGACATTTTGAATCATTTTTGGTACAGTCCCAAAAATCCATTTTCTGATGAAAAACGATGACTCCAGACCTGTCGAACGTTCCCAAAATGGTCAATATGGATGACATTTTAACATTTAATCTTTTGACTCCAAATGACTGTTGGATGGGAATTATGACTTTTTCAACTAAAATAAGTGTGTTTAAAGTCATTTATGTGCCTGAAATTGGTCAAAATTGAAGCTTTTGAGTAAGCAAAACTCTGTAAAAATGGCCATTTTGGTCACTCTGAGGGGTTAAAAAGTGGTTATTCAACATGAGGCACGATCCATTTGACATTTTGAATCATTTTTGGTACAGTCCCAAAAATCAATTTTCTGATGAAAAACGATGACTCCGGACCTGTCGAACGTTCCCAAAATGGTCAATATGGATGAAATTTTAACATTTAATCTTTTGACTCCAAATGACTGTTGGATGGGAATTAAGACTTTTTCAACTAAAATAAGTGTGTTTAAAGTCATTTATGTGCCTGAAATTGGTCAAAATTGAAGCTTTTGAGTAAGCAAAACTCTGTAAAAATGGCCATTTTGGTCACTCTGAGGGGTTAAAAAGTGGTTATTCAACATGAGGCACGATCCATTTGACATTTTGAATCATTTTTGGTACAGTCCCAAAAATCCATTTTCTGATGAAAAACGATGACTCCAGACCTGTCGAACGTTCCCAAAATGGTCAATATGGATGACATTTTAACATTTAATCTTTTGACTCCAAATGACTGTTGGATGGGAATTATGACTTTTTCAACTAAAATAAGTGTGTTTAAAGTCATTTATGTGCCTGAAATTGGTCAAAATTGAAGCTTTTGAGTAAGCAAAATTCTGTAAAAATGGCCATTTTGGTCACTCTGAGGGGTTAAAAAGTGGTTATTCAACATGAGGCACGATCCATTTGACATTTTGAATCATTTTTGGTACAGTCCCAAAAATCAATTTTCTGATGAAAAACGATGACTCCGGACCTGTCGAACGTTCCCAAAATGGTCAATATGGATGAAATTTTAACATTTAATCTTTTGACTCCAAATGACTGTTGGATGGGAATTATGACTTTTTCAACTAAAATAAGTGTGTTTAAAGTCATTTATGTGCCTGAAATTGGTCAAAATTGAAGCTTTTGAGTAAGCAAAACTCTGTAAAAATGGCCATTTTGGTCACTCTGAGGGGTTAAAAAGTGGTTATTCAACATGAGGCACGATCCATTTGACATTTTGAATCATTTTTGGTACAGTCCCAAAAATCAATTTTCTGATGAAAAACGATGACTCCGGACCTGTCGAACGTTCCCAAAATGGTCAATATGGATGAAATTTTAACATTTAATCTTTAGACTCTAAATGACTGTTGGATGTGAATTATGACTTTTTCAACTAAAATAAGTGTGTTTAAAGTCATTTATGTGCCTGAAATTGGTCAAAATTAAAGCTTTTGAATAAGCAAAAACTCTGTAAAAATGGCAATTTTGGTCACTCTGAGGGGTTAAAAAGTGTTTATTCAACATGAGGCACGATCCATTTGACATTTTGAATCATTTTTGGTACAGTCCCAAAAATCCATTTTCTGATGAAAAACGATGACTCCGGACCTGTCGAACGTTCCCAAAATGGTCAATATGGATGAAATTTTAACATTTAATCTTTTGACTCTAAATGACTGTTGGATGTGAATTATGACTTTTTCAACTAAAATAAGTGTGTTTAAAGTCATTTATGTGCCTGAAATTGGTCAAAATTAAAGCTTTTGAATAAGCAAAAACTCTGTAAAAATGGCAATTTTGGTCACTCTGAGGGGTTAAAAAATGGTTATTCAACATGAGGCACGATCCATTTGACATTTTGAATCATTTTTGGTACAGTCCCAAAAATCCATTTTCTGATGAAAAACGATGACTCCAGACCTGTCGAACGTTCCCAAAATGGTCAATATGGATGAAATTTTAACATTTAATCTTTTGACTCCAAATGACTGTTGGATGGGAATTATGACTTTTTCAACTAAAATAAGTGTGTTTGAAGTCATTTATGTGCCTGAAATTGGTCAAAATTAAAGCTTTTGAATAAGCAAAAACTCTGTAAAAATGGCAATTTTGGTCACTCTGAGGAGTTAAAAAGTGGTTATTCAACATGAGGCACGATCCATTTGACATTTTGAATCATTTTTGGTACAGTCCCAAAAATCCATTTTCTGATGAAAAACGATGACTCCGGACCTGTCGAACGATTCCAAAATGGTCAATATGGATGAAATTTTAACATGTAATCTTTTGACTCTAAATGACTGTTGGATGTGAATTATGACTTTTTCAACTAAAATAAGTGTGTTTAAAATCATTTATGCGCCTGAAATTGGTCAAAATTAAAGCTTTTGAGTAAGCAAAACTCTGTAAAAATGGCAATGTTGGTCACTCTGAGGGGTTAAAAAGTGGTTATTCAACATGAGGCACGATCCAATTGACATTTTGAATCATTTTTGGTACAGTCCCAAAAATCCATTTTCTGATGAAAAACGATGACTCCGGACCTGTCGAACGATTCCAAAATGGTCAATATGGATGAAATTTTAACATGTAATCTTTTGACTCTAAATGACTGTTGGATGTGAATTATGACTTTTTCAACTAAAATAAGTGTGTTTAAAATCATTTATGCGCCTGAAATTGGTCAAAATTAAAGCTTTTGAGTAAGCAAAACTCTGTAAAAATGGCAATGTTGGTCACTCTGAGGGGTTAAAAAGTGGTTATTCAACATGAGGCACGATCCAATTGACATTTTGAATCATTTTTGGTACAGTCCCAAAAATTCATTTTCTGATGAAAAACGATGACTCCGGACCTGTCGAACGATTCCAAAATGGTCAATATGGATGAAATTTTAACATGTAATCTTTTGACTCTAAATGACTGTTGGATGTGAATTATGACTTTTTCAACTAAAATAAGTGTGTTTAAAATCATTTATGCGCCTGAAATTGGTCAAAATTAAAGCTTTTGAGTAAGCAAAACTCTGTAAAAATGGCCATTTTGGTCACTCTGAGGGGTTAAAAAGTGGTTATTCAACATGAAGCATGATCCAATTGACATTTTGAATCATTTTTGGTACAGTCCCCAAAATCCATTTTCTGATGAAAAACGATGACTCCGGACCTGTCGAACGATTCCAAAATGGTCAATATGGATGAAATTTTAACATTTAATCTTTTGACTCTAAATGACTGTTGGATGTGAATTATGACTTTTTCAACTAAAATAAGTGTGTTTAAAGTCATTTATGTGCCTGAAATTGGTCAAAATTGAAGCTTTTGAATAAGCAAAGCTCTGTAAAAATAACAATGTTGGTCACTCTGAGGGGTTAAAAAGTGGTTATTCAACATGAGGCACGATCCATTTGACATTTTGAATCATTTTTGGTACAGTCCCAAAAATCCATTTTCTGATGAAAAACGATGACTCCGGACCTGTCAAACGATTCCAAAATGGTAAATATGGATGAAATTTTAACATTTAATCTTTTGACTCTAAATGACTGTTGGATGTGAATTATGACTTTTTCAACTAAAATAAGTGTGTTTAAAGTCATTTATGTGCCTGAAATTGGTCAAAATTAAAGCTTTTGAATAAGTAAAAACTCTGTAAAAATGGCAATTTAGGTCACTCTGAGGGGTTAAAAAGTGGTTATTCAACATGAGGCATGATCCAATTGACATTTTGAATCATTTTTGGTACAGTCCCAAAAATCCATTTTCTGATGAAAAACGATGACTCCGGACCTGTCGAACGTTCCCAAAATGGTCAATATGGATGAAATTTTAACATTTAATCTTTAGACTCTAAATGACTGTTGGATGTGAATTATGACTTTTTCAACTAAAATAAGTGTGTTTAAAATCATTTATGCGCCTGAAATTGGTCAAAACTAAAGCTTTTGAGTAAGCAAAAGTCTGTAAAAATGGCCATTTTGGTCACTCTGAGGGGTTAAAAAGTGGTTATTCAACATGAGGCATGATCCAATTGACATTTTGAATCATTTTTGGTACAGTCCCAAAAATCCATTTTCTGATGAAAAACGATGACTCCGGACCTGTCGAACGATTCCAAAATGGTCAATATGGATGAAATTTTAACATGTAATCTTTTGACTCTAAATGACTGTTGGATGTGAATTATGACTTTTTCAACTAAAATAAGTGTGTTTAAAATCATTTATGCGCCTGAAATTGGTCAAAATTAAAGCTTTTGAGTAAGCAAAACTCTGTAAAAATGGCAATGTTGGTCACTCTGAGGGGTTAAAAAGTGGTTATTCAACATGAGGCACGATCCAATTGACATTTTGAATCATTTTTGGTACAGTCCCAAAAATTCATTTTCTGATGAAAAACGATGACTCCGGACCTGTCGAACGATTCCAAAATGGGCAATATGGATGAAATTTTAACATGTAATCTTTTGACTCTAAATGACTGTTGGATGTGAATTATGACTTTTTCAACTAAAATAAGTGTGTTTAAAATCATTTATGCGCCTGAAATTGGTCAAAATTAAAGCTTTTGAATAAGTAAAAACTCTGTAAAAATGGCAATTTTGGTCACTCTGAGGGGTTAAAAAGTGGTTATTAAACATGAGGCACGATCCATTTGACATTTTGAATCATTTTTGGTACAGTCCCAAAAATCCATTTTCTGATGAAAAACGATGACTCCGGACCTGTCGAACGATTCCAAAATGGTCAATATGGATGAAATTTTAACATTTAATCTTTTGACTCTAAATGACTGTTGGATGTGAATTATGACTTTTTCAACTAAAATAAGTGTGTTTAAAGTCATTTATGTGCCTGAAATTGGACAAAATTAAAGCTTTTGAATAAGCAAAAACTCTGTAAAAATGGCAATTTTGGTCACTCTGAGGAGTTAAAAAGTGGTTATTCAACACGAGGCACGATCCATTTGACATTTTGAATCATTTTTGGTACAGTCCCAAAAATCCATTTTCTGATGAAAAACGATGACTCCGGACCTGTCGAACGTTCCCAAAATGGTCAATATGGATGAAATTTTAACATTTAATCTTTTGACTCCAAATGACTGTTGGATGGGAATTATGACTTTTTCAACTAAAATAAGTGTGTTTAAAGTCATTTATGTGCCTGAAATTAGTCAAAATTGAAGCTTTTGAGTAAGCAAAACTCTGTAAAAATGGCAATGTTGGTCACTCTGAGGGGTTAAAAAGTGGTTATTCAACATGAGGCACGATCCATTTGACATTTTGAATCATTTTTGGTACAGTCCCAAAAATCAATTTTCTGATGAAAAACGATGACTCCGGACCTGTCGAACGTTTCCAAAATGGTCAATATGGATGAAATTTTAACATTTAATCTTTTGACTCTAAATGACTGTTGGATGTGAATTATGACTTTTTCAACTAAAATAAGTGTGTTTAAAGTCATTTATGTGCCTGAAATTGGTCAAAATTGAAGCTTTTGAGTAAGCAAAACTCTGTAAAAATGGCCATTTTGGTCACTCTGAGGGGTTAAAAAGTGGTTATTCAACATGAGGCATGATCCAATTGACATTTTGAATCATTTTTGGTACAGTCCCAAAAATCCATTTTCTGATGAAAAACGATGACTCCGGACCTGTCGAACGTTCCCAAAATGGTCAATATGGATGAAATTTTAACATTTAATCTTTTGACTCTAAATGACTGTTGGATGTGAATTATGACTTTTTCAACTAAAATAAGTGTGTTTGAAGTCATTTATGTGCCTGAAATTGGTCAAAATTAAAGCTTTTGAATAAGCAAAAGCTCTGTAAAAATGGCAATTTTGGTCACTCTGAGGAGTTAAAAAGTGGTTATTCAACATGAGGCACGATCCATTTGACATTTTGAATCATTTTTGGTACAGTCCCAAAAATCCATTTTCTGATGAAAAACGATGACTCCGGACCTGTCGAACGTTCCCAAAATGGTCAATATGGATGAAGTTTTAACATTTAATCTTTAGACTCTAAATGACTGTTGGATGTGAATTATGACTTTTTCAACTAAAATAAGTGTGTTTAAAGTCATTTATGTGCCTGAAATTGGTCAAAATTAAAGCTTTTGAATAAGCAAAAACTCTGTAAAAATGGCCATTTTGGTCACTCTGAGGGGTTAAAAAGTGGTTATTCAACATGAGGCACGATCCAATTGACATTTTGAATCATTTTTGGTACAGTCCCAAAAATCAATTTTCTGATGAAAAACGATGACTCCGGACCTGTCGAACGTTCCCAAAATGGTCAATATGGATGAAATTTTAACATTTAATCTTTTGACTCCAAATGACTGTTGGGTGTGAATTATGACCTTTTCGGCTAAAATAAGTATGTTTAAGTCATTTCTGTGCCTGAAATTGGTCAAAATTAAAGCTTTTGAATAAGCAAAAACTCTGTAAAAATGGCAATTTTGGTCACTCTGAGGGGTTAAAAAGTGGTTATTCAACATGAGGCACGATCCATTTGACATTTTGAATCATTTTTGGTACAGTCCCAAAAATCCATTTTCTGATGAAAAACGATGACTCCAGACCTGTCGAACGTTCCCAAAATGGTCAATATGGATGACATTTTAACATTTAATCTTTTGACTCCAAATGACTGTTGGATGGGAATTATGACTTTTTCAACTAAAATAAGTGTGTTTAAAGTCATTTATGTGCCTGAAATTGGTCAAAATTGAAGCTTTTGAGTAAGCAAAACTCTGTAAAAATGGCCATTTTGGTCACTCTGAGGGGTTAAAAAGTGGTTATTCAACATGAGGCACGATCCATTTGACATTTTGAATCATTTTTGGTACAGTCCCAAAAATCCATTTTCTGATGAAAAACGATGACTCCGGACCTGTCGAACGTTCCCAAAATGGTCAATATGGATGAAATTTTAACATTTAATCTTTTGACTCCAAATGACTGTTGGATGGGAATTATGACTTTTTCAACTAAAATAAGTGTGTTTAAAGTCATTTATGTGCCTGAAATTGGTCAAAATTGAAGCTTTTGAGTAAGCAAAACTCTGTAAAAATTGCCATTTTGGTCACTCTGAGGGGTTAAAAAGTGGTTATTCAACATGAGGCACGATCCATTTGACATTTTGAATCATTTTTGGTACAGTCCCAAAAATCCATTTTCTGATGAAAAACGATGACTCCGGACCTGTCGAACGTTCCCAAAATGGTCAATATGGATGAAATTTTAACATTTAATCTTTAGACTCTAAATGACTGTTGGATGTGAATTATGACTTTGTCAACTAAAATAAGTGTGTTTAAAGTCATTTATGTGCCTGAAATTGGTCAAAATTAAAGCTTTTGAATAAGCAAAAACTCTGTAAAAATGGCAATTTTGGTCACTCTGAGGGGTTAAAAAGTGGTTATTCAACATGAGGCACGATCCATTTGACATTTTGAATCATTTTTGGTACAGTCCCAAAAATCCATTTTCTGATGAAAAACGATGACTCCGGACCTGTCGAACGTTTCCAAAATGGTCAATATGGATGACATTTTAACATTTAATCTTTTGACTCTAAATGACTGTTGGATGTGAATTATGACTTTTTCAGCGAAATAAAGTGTGTTTAAAGTCATTTATGTGCCTGAAATTGGTCGAAATTGAAGCTTTTGAGTAAGCAAAACTCTGTAAAAATTGCCATTTTGGTCACTCTGAGGGGTTAAAAAGTGGTTATTCAACATGAGGCACGATCCAATTGACATTTTGAATAATTTTTGGTACAGTCCCAAAAATTCATTTTCTGATGAAAAACAATGACTCCCGACCTGTCGAACGATTCCAAAATGGTCAATATGGATGAAATTTTAACATGTAATCTTTTGACTCTAAATGACTGTTGGATGTGAATTATGACTTTTTCAACTAAAATAAGTGTGTTTAAAATCATTTATGCGCCTGAAATTGGTCAAAACTAAAGCTTTTGAGTAAGCAAAAGTCTGTAAAAATGGCCATTTTGGTCACTCTGAGGGGTTAAAAAGTGGTTATTCAACATGAGGCATGATCCAATTGACATTTTGAATCATTTTTGGTACAGTCCCAAAAATCCATTTTCTGATAAAAAACGATGACTCCGGACCTGTCGAACGATTCCAAAATGGTCAATATGGATGAAATTTTAACATGTAATCTTTTGACTCTAAATGACTGTTGGATGTGAATTATGACTTTTTCAACTAAAATAAGTGTGTTTAAAATCATTTATGCGCCTGAAATTGGTCAAAATTAAAGCTTTTGAGTAAGCAAAACTCTGTAAAAATGGCAATGTTGGTCACTCTGAGGGGTTAAAAAGTGGTTATTCAACATGAGGCACGATCCATTTGACATTTTGAATCATTTTTGGTACAGTCCCAAAAATCCATTTTCTGATGAAAAACGATGACTCCGGACCTGTCGAACGTTTCCAAAATGGTCGATATGGATGAAATTTTAACATTTAATCTTTTGACTCTAAATGACTGTTGATGTGAATTATGACTTTTTCAACTAAATCAAGTGTGTTTTAAAGTCATTTATGTGCCTGAAATTGGTCAAAATTGAAGCTTTTGAGTAAGCAAAACTCTGTAAAAATGGCCATTTTGGTCACTCTGAGGGGTTAAAAAGTGGTTATTCAACATGAGGCACGATCCAATTGACATTTTGAATCATTTTTGGTACAGTCCCAAAAATCCATTTTCTGATGAAAAACGATGACTCCGGACCTGTCGAACGTTCCCAAAATGGTCAATATGGATGAAATTTTAACATTTAATCTTTTGACTCCAAATGACTGTTGGATGTGAATTATGACCTTTTCGACTAAAATAAGTATGTTTAAGTCATTTCTGTGCCTGAAATTGGTCAAAATTGAAGCTTTTGAGTAAGCGAAACTCTGTAAAAATGGCAATGTTGGTCACTCTGAGGGGTTAAAAAGTGGTTATTCAACATGAGGCACGATCCATTTGACATTTTGAATCATTTTTGGTACAGTCCCAAAAATCCATTTTCTGATGAAAAACGATGACTCCAGACCTGTCGAACGTTCCCAAAATGGTCAATATGGATGAAATTTTAACATTTAATCTTTTGACTCCAAATGACTGTTGGATGGGAATTATTACTTTTTCAACTAAAATAAGTGTGTTTAAAGTCATTTATGTGCCTGAAATTGGTCAAAATTGAAGCTTTTGAGTAAGCAAAACTCTGTAAAAATGGCCATTTTGGTCACTCTGAGGGGTTAAAAAGTGGTTATTCAACATGAGGCACGATCCATTTGACATTTTGAATCATTTTTGGTACAGTCCCAAAAATCCATTTTCTGATGAAAAACGATGACTCCGGACCTGTCGAACGATTCCAAAATGGTCAATATGGATGAAATTTTAACATTTAATCTTTTGACTCTAAATGACTGTTGGATGTGAATTATGACTTTTTCAACTAAAATAAGTGTGTTTAAAGTCATTTATGTGCCTGAAATTGGTCAAAATTAAAGCTTTTGAATAAGCAAAAACTCTGTAAAAATGGCAATTTTGGTCACTCTGAGGGGTTAAAAAGTGGTTATTCAACATGAGGCACGATCCATTTGACATTTTGAATCATTTTTGGTACAGTCCCAAAAATCAATTTTCTGATGAAAAACAATGACTCCGGACCTGTCGAACGTTCCCAAAATGGTCAATATGGATGAAATTTTAACATTTAATCTTTTGACTCCAAATGACTGTTGGATGGGAATTATGACTTTTTCATCTAAAATAAGTGTGTTTAAAGTCATTTATGTGCCTGAAATTGGTCAAAATTGAAGCTTTTGAGTAAGCAAAACTCTGTAAAAATGGCAATGTTGGTCACTCTGAGGGGTTAAAAAGTGGTTATTCAACATGAGGCACGATCCATTTGACATTTTGAATCATTTTTGGTACAGTCCCAAAAATCCATTTTCTGATGAAAAACGATGACTCCGGACCTGTCGAACGTTCCCAAAATGGTCAATATGGATGAAATTTTAACATTTAATCTTTAGACTCTAAATGACTGTTGGATGTGAATTATGACTTTTTCAACTAAAATAAGTGTGTTTAAAATCATTTATGTGCCTGAAATTGGTCAAAATTAAAGCTTTTGAATAAGCAAAAACTCTGTAAAAATGGCCATTTTGGTCACTCTGAGGGGTTAAAAAGTGGTTATTCAACATGAGGCATGATCCAATTGACATTTTGAATCATTTTTGGTACAGTCCCAAAAATCCATTTTCTGATGAAAAACGATGACTCCGGACCTGTCGAACGATTCCAAAATGGTCAATATGGATAAAATTTTAACATGTAATCTTTTGACTCTAAATGACTGTTGGATGTGAATTATGACTTTTTCAACTAAAATAAGTGTGTTTAAAATCATTTATGCGCCTGAAATTGGTCAAAATTAAAGCTTTTGAGTAAGCAAAACTCTGTAAAAATGGCAATGTTGGTCACTCTGAGGGGTTAAAAAGTGGTTATTCAACATGAGGCACAATCCAATTGACATTTTGAATCATTTTTGGTACAGTCCCAAAAATCCATTTTCTGATGAAAAACGATGACTCCGGACCTGTCGAACGATTCCAAAATGGTCAATATGGATGAAATTTTAACATGTAATCTTTTGACTCTAAATGACTGTTGGATGTGAATTATGACTTTTTCAACTAAAATAAGTGTGTTTAAAATCATTTATGCGCCTGAAATTGGTCAAAATTAAAGCTTTTGAGTAAGCAAAACTCTGTAAAAATGGCAATGTTGGTCACTCTGAGGGGTTAAAAAGTGGTTATTCAACATGAGGCACGATCCAATTGACATTTTGAATCATTTTTGGTACAGTCCCAAAAATTCATTTTCTGATGAAAAACGATGACTCCGGACCTGTCGAACGATTCCAAAATGGTCAATATGGATGAAATTTTAACATGTAATCTTTTGACTCTAAATGACTGTTGGATGTGAATTATGACTTTTTCAACTAAAATAAGTGTGTTTAAAATCATTTATGCGCCTGAAATTGGTCAAAATTAAAGCTTTTGAGTAAGCAAAACTCTGTAAAAATGGCCATTTTGGTCACTCTGAGGGGTTAAAAAGTGGTTATTCAACATGAAGCATGATCCAATTGACATTTTGAATCATTTTTGGTACAGTCCCAAAAATCCATTTTCTGATGAAAAACGATGAATCCGGACCTGTCGAACGATTCCAAAATGGTCAATATGGATGAAATTTTAACATTTAATCTTTTGACTCTAAATGACTGTTGGATGTGAATTATGACTTTTTCAACTAAAATAAGTGTGTTTAAAGTCATTTATGTGCCTGAAATTGGTCAAAATTGAAGCTTTTGAATAAGCAAAACTCTGTAAAAATAACAATGTTGGTCACTCTGAGGGGTTAAAAAGTGGTTATTCAACATGAGGCACGATCCATTTGACATTTTGAATCATTTTTGGTACAGTCCCAAAAATCCATTTTCTGATGAAAAACGATGACTCCGGACCTGTCAAACGATTCCAAAATGGTAAATATGGATGAAATTTTAACATTGAATCTTTTGACTCTAAATGACTGTTGGATGTGAATTATGACTTTTTCAACTAAAATAAGTGTGTTTAAAGTCATTTATGTGCCTGAAATTGGTCAAAATTAAAGCTTTTGAATAAGTAAAAACTCTGTAAAAATGGCAATTTTGGTCACTCTGAGGGGTTAAAAAGTGGTTATTAAACATGAGGCACGATCCATTTGACATTTTGAATAATTTTTGGTACAGTCCCAAAAATCCATTTTCTGATGAAAAACGAGGACTCCGGACCTGTCGAACGATTCCAAAATGGTCAATATGGATGAAATTTTAACATTTAATCTTTTGACTCTAAATGACTGTTGGATGTGAATTATGACTTTTTCAACTAAAATAAGTGTGTTTAAAGTCATTTATGTGCCTGAAATTGGTCAAAATTAAAGCTTTTGAATAAGCAAAAACTCTGTAAAAATGGCAATTTTGGTCACTCTGAGGAGTTAAAAAGTGGTTATTCAACATGAGGCACGATCCATTTGACATTTTGAATCATTTTTGGTACAGTCCCAAAAATCCATTTTCTGATGAAAAACGATGACTCCGGACCTGTCGAACGTTCCCAAAATGGTCAATATGGATGAAATTTTAACATTTAATCTTTTGACTCCAAATGACTGTTGGATGGGAATTATGACTTTTTCAACTAAAATAAGTGTGTTTAAAGTCATTTATGTGCCTGAAATTGGTCAAAATTGAAGCTTTTGAGTAAGCAAAACTCTGTAAAAATGGCAATGTTGGTCACTCTGAGGGGTTAAAAAGTGGTTATTCAACATGAGGCACGATCCATTTGACATTTTGAATCATTTTTGGTACAGTCCCAAAAATCAATTTTCTGATGAAAAACGATGACTCCGGACCTGTCGAACGTTTCCAAAATGGTCAATATGGATGAAATTTTAACATTTAATCTTTTGACTCTAAATGACTGTTGGATGTGAATTATGACTTTTTCAACTAAAATAAGTGTGTTTAAAGTCATTTATGTGCCTGAAATTGGTCAAAATTGAAGCTTTTGAGTAAGCAAAACTCTGTAAAAATGGCCATTTTGGTCACTCTGAGGGGTTAAAAAGTGGTTATTCAACATGAGGCACGATCCATTTGACATTTTGAATCATTTTTGGTACAGTCCCAAAAATCCATTTTCTGATGAAAAACGATGACTCCGGACCTGTCGAACGTTCCCAAAATGGTCAATATGGATGAAATTTTAACATTTAATCTTTTGACTCTAAATGACTGTTGGATGTGAATTATGACTTTTTCAACTAAAATAAGTGTGTTTGAAGTCATTTATGTGCCTGAAATTGGTCAAAATTAAAGCTTTTGAATAAGCAAAAACTCTGTAAAAATGGCAATTTTGGTCACTCTGAGGAGTTAAAAAGTGGTTATTCAACATGAGGCACGATCCATTTGACATTTTGAATCATTTTTGGTACAGTCCCAAAAATCCATTTTCTGATGAAAAACGATGACTCCGGACCTGTCGAACGATTCCAAAATGGTCAATATGGATGAAATTTTAACATGTAATCTTTTGACTCTAAATGACTGTTGGATGTGAATTATGACTTTTTCAACTAAAATAAGTGTGTTTAAAATCATTTATGCGCCTGAAATTGGTCAAAATTAAAGCTTTTGAGTAAGCAAAACTCTGTAAAAATGGCAATGTTGGTCACTCTGAGGGGTTAAAAAATGGTTATTCAACATGAGGCACGATCCAATTGACATTTTGAATCATTTTTGGTACAGTCCCAAAAATCCATTTTCTGATGAAAAACGATGACTCCGGACCTGTCGAACGATTCCAAAATGGTCAATATGGATGAAATTTTAACATGTAATCTTTTGACTCTAAATGACTGTTGGATGTGAATTATGACTTTTTCAACTAAAATAAGTGTGTTTAAAATCATTTATGCGCCTGAAATTGGTCAAAATTAAAGCTTTTGAGTAAGCAAAACTCTGTAAAAATGGCAATGTTGGTCACTCTGAGGGGTTAAAAAGTGGTTATTCAACATGAGGCACGATCCAATTGACATTTTGAATCATTTTTGGTACAGTCCCAAAAATTCATTTTCTGATGAAAAACGATGACTCCGGACCTGTCGAACGATTCCAAAATGGTCAATATGGATGAAATTTTAACATGTAATCTTTTGACTCTAAATGACTGTTGGATGTGAATTATGACTTTTTCAACTAAAATAAGTGTGTTTAAAATCATTTATGCGCCTGAAATTGGTCAAAATTAAAGCTTTTGAGTAAGCAAAACTCTGTAAAAATGGCCATTTTGGTCACTCTGAGGGGTTAAAAAGTGGTTATTCAACATGAAGCATGATCCAATTGACATTTTGAATCATTTTTGGTACAGTCCCCAAAATCCATTTTCTGATGAAAAACGATGACTCCGGACCTGTCGAACGATTCCAAAATGGTCAATATGGATGAAATTTTAACATTTAATCTTTTGACTCTAAATGACTGTTGGATGTGAATTATGACTTTTTCAACTAAAATAAGTGTGTTTAAAGTCATTTATGTGCCTGAAATTGGTCAAAATTGAAGCTTTTGAATAAGCAAAGCTCTGTAAAAATAACAATGTTGGTCACTCTGAGGGGTTAAAAAGTGGTTATTCAACATGAGGCACGATCCATTTGACATTTTGAATCATTTTTGGTACAGTCCCAAAAATCCATTTTCTGATGAAAAACGATGACTCCGGACCTGTCAAACGATTCCAAAATGGTAAATATGGATGAAATTTTAACATTTAATCTTTTGACTCTAAATGACTGTTGGATGTGAATTATGACTTTTTCAACTAAAATAAGTGTGTTTAAAGTCATTTATGTGCCTGAAATTGGTCAAAATTAAAGCTTTTGAATAAGTAAAAACTCTGTAAAAATGGCAATTTTGGTCACTCTGAGGGGTTAAAAAGTGGTTATTAAACATGAGGCACGATCCATTTGACATTTTGAATCATTTTTGGTACAGTCCCAAAAATCCATTTTCTGATGAAAAACGATGACTCCGGACCTGTCGAACGATTCCAAAATGGTCAATATGGATGAAATTTTAACATTTAATCTTTTGACTCTAAATGACTGTTGGATGTGAATTATGACTTTTTCAACTAAAATAAGTGTGTTTAAAGTCATTTATGTGCCTGAAATTGGTCAAAATTAAAGCTTTTGAATAAGCAAAAACTCTGTAAAAATGGCAATTTTGGTCACTCTGAGGAGTTAAAAAGTGGTTATTCAACATGAGGCACGATCCATTTGACATTTTGAATCATTTTTGGTACAGTCCCAAAAATTCATTTTCTGATGAAAAACGATGACTCCGGACCTGTCGAACGTTCCCAAAATGGTCAATATGGATGAAATTTTAACATTTAATCTTTTGACTCCAAATGACTGTTGGATGGGAATTATGACTTTTTCAACTAAAATAAGTGTGTTTAAAGTCATTTATGTGCCTGAAATTGGTCAAAATTGAAGCTTTTGAGTAAGCAAAACTCTGTAAAAATGGCAATGTTGGTCACTCTGAGGGGTTAAAAAGTGGTTATTCAACATGAGGCACGATCCATTTGACATTTTGAATCATTTTTGGTACAGTCCCAAAAATCAATTTTCTGATGAAAAACGATGACTCCGGACCTGTCGAACGTTTCCAAAATGGTCAATATGGATGAAATTTTAACATTTAATCTTTTGACTCTAAATGACTGTTGGATGTGAATTATGACTTTTTCAACTAAAATAAGTGTGTTTAAAGTCATTTATGTGCCTGAAATTGGTCAAAATTGAAGCTTTTGAGTAAGCAAAACTCTGTAAAAATGGCCATTTTGGTCACTCTGAGGGGTTAAAAAGTGGTTATTCAACATGAGGCATGATCCAATTGACATTTTGAATCATTTTTGGTACAGTCCCAAAAATCCATTTTCTGATGAAAAACGATGACTCCGGACCTGTCGAACGTTCCCAAAATGGTCAATATGGATGAAATTTTAACATTTAATCTTTTGACTCTAAATGACTGTTGGATGTGAATTATGACTTTTTCAACTAAAATAAGTGTGTTTGATGTCATTTATGTGCCTGAAATTGGTCAAAATTAAAGCTTTTGAGTAAGCAAAACTCTGTAAAAATGGCCATTTTGGTCACTCTGAGGGGTTAAAAAGTGGTTATTCAACATGAGGCATGATCCAATTGACATTTTGAATCATTTTTGGTACAGTCCCAAAAATCCATTTTCTGATGAAAAACGATGACTCCGGACCTGTCGAACGTTCCCAAAATGGTCAATATGGATGAAATTTTAACATTTAATCTTTTGACTCCAAATGACTGTTGGATGGGAATTATGACTTTTTCAACTAAAATAAGTGTGTTTAAAGTCATTTATGTGCCTGAAATTGGTCAAAATTGAAGCTTTTGAGTAAGCAAAACTCTGTAAAAATGGCAATTTTGGTCACTCTGAGGGGTTAAAAAGTGGTTATTAAACATGAGGCACGATCCATTTGACATTTTGAATCATTTTTGGTACAGTCCCAAAAATCCATTTTCTGATGAAAAACGATGACTCCGGACCTGTCGAACGTTTCCAAAATGGTCAATATGGATGAAATTTTAACATTTAATCTTTTGACTCTAAATGACTGTTGGATGTGAATTATGACTTTTTCAACTAAAATAAGTGTGTTTAAAGTCATTTATGTGCCTGAAATTGGTCAAAATTGAAGCTTTTGAGTAAGCAAAACTCTGTAAAAATGGCCATTTTGGTCACTCTGAGGGGTTAAAAAGTGGTTATTCAACATGAGGCATGATCCAATTGACATTTTGAATCATTTTTGGTACAGTCCCAAAAATCCATTTTCTGATGAAAAACGATGACTCCGGACCTGTCGAACGATTCCAAAATGGTCAATATGGATGAAATTTTAACATTTAATCTTTTGACTCTAAATGACTGTTGGATGTGAATTATGACTTTTTCAACTAAAATAAGTGTGTTTAAAGTCATTTATGTGCCTGAAATTGGTCAAAATTAAAGCTTTTGAATAAGCAAAAACTCTGTAAAAATGGCCATTTTGGTCACTCTGAGGGGTTAAAAAGTGGTTATTCAACATGAGGCATGATCCAATTGACATTTTGAATCATTTTTGGTACAGTCCCAAAAATCCATTTTCTGATGAAAAACGATGACTCCGGACCTGTCGAACGTTCCCAAAATGGTCAATATGGATGAAATTTTAACATTTAATCTTTTGACTCTAAATGACTGTTGGATGTGAATTATGACTTTTTCAACTAAAATAAGTGTGTTTGAAGTCATTTATGTGCCTGAAATTGGTCAAAATTAAAGCTTTTGAATAAGCAAAAACTCTGTAAAAATGGCAATTTTGGTCACTCTGAGGAGTTAAAAAGTGGTTATTCAACATGAGGCACGATCCATTTGACATTTTGAATCATTTTTGGTACAGTCCCAAAAATCCATTTTCTGATGAAAAACGATGACTCCGGACCTGTCGAACGATTCCAAAATGGTCAATATGGATGAAATTTTAACATGTAATCTTTTGACTCTAAATGACTGTTGGATGTGAATTATGACTTTTTCAACTAAAATAAGTGTGTTTAAAATCATTTATGCGCCTGAAATTGGTCAAAATTAAAGCTTTTGAGTAAGCAAAACTCTGTAAAAATGGCAATGTTGGTCACTCTGAGGGGTTAAAAAGTGGTTATTCAACATGAGGCACGATCCAATTGACATTTTGAATCATTTTTGGTACAGTCCCAAAAATCCATTTTCTGATGAAAAACGATGACTCCGGACCTGTCGAACGATTCCAAAATGGTCAATATGGATGAAATTTTAACATGTAATCTTTTGACTCTAAATGACTGTTGGATGTGAATTATGACTTTTTCAACTAAAATAAGTGTGTTTAAAATCATTTATGCGCCTGAAATTGGTCAAAATTAAAGCTTTTGAGTAAGCAAAACTCTGTAAAAATGGCAATGTTGGTCACTCTGAGGGGTTAAAAAGTGGTTATTCAACATGAGGCACGATCCAATTGACATTTTGAATCATTTTTGGTACAGTCCCAAAAATTCATTTTCTGATGAAAAACGATGACTCCGGACCTGTCGAACGATTCCAAAATGGTCAATATGGATGAAATTTTAACATGTAATCTTTTGACTCTAAATGACTGTTGGATGTGAATTATGACTTTTTCAACTAAAATAAGTGTGTTTAAAATCATTTATGCGCCTGAAATTGGTCAAAATTAAAGCTTTTGAGTAAGCAAAACTCTGTAAAAATGGCCATTTTGGTCACTCTGAGGGGTTAAAAAGTGGTTATTCAACATGAAGCATGATCCAATTGACATTTTGAATCATTTTTGGTACAGTCCCCAAAATCCATTTTCTGATGAAAAACGATGACTCCGGACCTGTCGAACGATTCCAAAATGGTCAATATGGATGAAATTTTAACATTTAATCTTTTGACTCTAAATGACTGTTGGATGTGAATTATGACTTTTTCAACTAAAATAAGTGTGTTTAAAGTCATTTATGTGCCTGAAATTGGTCAAAATTGAAGCTTTTGAATAAGCAAAGCTCTGTAAAAATAACAATGTTGGTCACTCTGAGGGGTTAAAAAGTGGTTATTCAACATGAGGCACGATCCATTTGACATTTTGAATCATTTTTGGTACAGTCCCAAAAATCCATTTTCTGATGAAAAACGATGACTCCGGACCTGTCAAACGATTCCAAAATGGTAAATATGGATGAAATTTTAACATTTAATCTTTTGACTCTAAATGACTGTTGGATGTGAATTATGACTTTTTCAACTAAAATAAGTGTGTTTAAAGTCATTTATGTGCCTGAAATTGGTCAAAATTAAAGCTTTTGAATAAGTAAAAACTCTGTAAAAATGGCAATTTTGGTCACTCTGAGGGGTTAAAAAGTGGTTATTAAACATGAGGCACGATCCATTTGACATTTTGAATCATTTTTGGTACAGTCCCAAAAATCCATTTTCTGATGAAAAACGATGACTCCGGACCTGTCGAACGATTCCAAAATGGTCAATATGGATGAAATTTTAACATTTAATCTTTTGACTCTAAATGACTGTTGGATGTGAATTATGACTTTTTCAACTAAAATAAGTGTGTTTAAAGTCATTTATGTGCCTGAAATTGGTCAAAATTGAAGCTTTTGAGTAAGCAAAACTCTGTAAAAATGGCAATGTTGGTCACTCTGAGGGGTTAAAAAGTGGTTATTCAACATGAGGCACGATCCATTTGACATTTTGAATCATTTTTGGTACAGTCCCAAAAATCAATTTTCTGATGAAAAACGATGACTCCGGACCTGTCGAACGTTTCCAAAATGGTCAATATGGATGAAATTTTAACATTTAATCTTTTGACTCTAAATGACTGTTGGATGTGAATTATGACTTTTTCAACTAAAATAAGTGTGTTTAAAGTCATTTATGTGCCTGAAATTGGTCAAAATTGAAGCTTTTGAGTAAGCAAAACTCTGTAAAAATGGCCATTTTGGTCACTCTGAGGGGTTAAAAAGTGGTTATTCAACATGAGGCATGATCCAATTGACATTTTGAATCATTTTTGGTACAGTCCCAAAAATCCATTTTCTGATGAAAAACGATGACTCCGGACCTGTCGAACGTTCCCAAAATGGTCAATATGGATGAAATTTTAACATTTAATCTTTTGACTCTAAATGACTGTTGGATGTGAATTATGACTTTTTCAACTAAAATAAGTGTGTTTGAAGTCATTTATGTGCCTGAAATTGGTCAAAATTAAAGCTTTTGAATAAGCAAAAACTCTGTAAAAATTGCAATTTTGGTCACTCTGAGGAGTTAAAAAGTGGTTATTCAACATGAGGCACGATCCATTTGACATTTTGAATCATTTTTGGTACAGTCCCAAAAATCCATTTTCTGATGAAAAACGATGACTCCGGACCTGTCGAACGATTCCAAAATGGTCAATATGGATGAAATTTTAACATGTAATCTTTTGACTCTAAATGACTGTTGGATGTGAATTATGACTTTTTCAACTAAAATAAGTGTGTTTAAAATCATTTATGCGCCTGAAATTGGTCAAAATTAAAGCTTTTGAGTAAGCAAAACTCTGTAAAAATGGCAATGTTGGTCACTCTGAGGGGTTAAAAAGTGGTTATTCAACATGAGGCACGATCCAATTGACATTTTGAATCATTTTTGGTACAGTCCCAAAAATCCATTTTCTGATGAAAAACGATGACTCCGGACCTGTCGAACGATTCCAAAATGGTCAATATGGATGAAATTTTAACATGTAATCTTTTGACTCTAAATGACTGTTGGATGTGAATTATGACTTTTTCAACTAAAATAAGTGTGTTTAAAATCATTTATGCGCCTGAAATTGGTCAAAATTAAAGCTTTTGAGTAAGCAAAACTCTGTAAAAATGGCAATGTTGGTCACTCTGAGGGGTTAAAAAGTGGTTATTCAACATGAGGCACGATCCAATTGACATTTTGAATCATTTTTGGTACAGTCCCAAAAATTCATTTTCTGATGAAAAACGATGACTCCGGACCTGTCGAACGATTCCAAAATGGTCAATATGGATGAAATTTTAACATGTAATCTTTTGACTCTAAATGACTGTTGGATGTGAATTATGACTTTTTCAACTAAAATAAGTGTGTTTAAAATCATTTATGCGCCTGAAATTGGTCAAAATTAAAGCTTTTGAGTAAGCAAAACTCTGTAAAAATGGCCATTTTGGTCACTCTGAGGGGTTAAAAAGTGGTTATTCAACATGAAGCATGATCCAATTGACATTTTGAATCATTTTTGGTACAGTCCCAAAAATCCATTTTCTGATGAAAAACGATGAATCCGGACCTGTCGAACGATTCCAAAATGGTCAATATGGATGAAATTTTAACATTTAATCTTTTGACTCTAAATGACTGTTGGATGTGAATTATGACTTTTTCAACTAAAATAAGTGTGTTTAAAGTCATTTATGTGCCTGAAATTGGTCAAAATTGAAGCTTTTGAATAAGCAAAACTCTGTAAAAATAACAATGTTGGTCACTCTGAGGGGTTAAAAAGTGGTTATTCAACATGAGGCACGATCCATTTGACATTTTGAATCATTTTTGGTACAGTCCCAAAAATCCATTTTCTGATGAAAAACGATGACTCCGGACCTGTCAAACGATTCCAAAATGGTAAATATGGATGAAATTTTAACATTTAATCTTTTGACTCTAAATGACTGTTGGATGTGAATTATGACTTTTTCAACTAAAATAAGTGTGTTTAAAGTCATTTATGTGCCTGAAATTGGTCAAAATTAAAGCTTTTGAATAAGTAAAAACTCTGTAAAAATGGCAATTTTGGTCACTCTGAGGGGTTAAAAAGTGGTTATTAAACATGAGGCACGATCCATTTGACATTTTGAATCATTTTTGGTACAGTCCCAAAAATCCATTTTCTGATGAAAAACGAGGACTCCGGACCTGTCGAACGATTCCAAAATGGTCAATATGGATGAAATTTTAACATTTAATCTTTTGACTCTAAATGACTGTTGGATGTGAATTATGACTTTTTCAACTAAAATAAGTGTGTTTAAAGTCATTTATGTGCCTGAAATTGGTCAAAATTAAAGCTTTTGAATAAGCAAAAACTCTGTAAAAATGGCAATTTTGGTCACTCTGAGGAGTTAAAAAGTGGTTATTCAACATGAGGCACGATCCATTTGACATTTTGAATCATTTTTGGTACAGTCCCAAAAATCCATTTTCTGATGAAAAACGATGACTCCGGACCTGTCGAACGTTCCCAAAATGGTCAATATGGATGAAATTTTAACATTTAATCTTTTGACTCCAAATGACTGTTGGATGTGAATTATGACTTTTTCAACTAAAATAAGTGTGTTTAAAGTCATTTATGTGCCTGAAATTGGTCAAAATTGAAGCTTTTGAGTAAGCAAAACTCTGTAAAAATGGCAATGTTGGTCACTCTGAGGGGTTAAAAAGTGGTTATTCAACATGAGGCACGATCCATTTGACATTTTGAATCATTTTTGGTACAGTCCCAAAAATCAATTTTCTGATGAAAAACGATGACTCCGGACCTGTCGAACGTTTCCAAAATGGTCAATATGGATGAAATTTTAACATTTAATCTTTTGACTCTAAATGACTGTTGGATGTGAATTATGACTTTTTCAACTAAAATAAGTGTGTTTAAAGTCATTTATGTGCCTGAAATTGGTCAAAATTGAAGCTTTTGAGTAAGCAAAACTCTGTAAAAATGGCCATTTTGGTCACTCTGAGGGGTTAAAAAGTGGTTATTCAACATGAGGCATGATCCAATTGACATTTTGAATCATTTTTGGTACAGTCCCAAAAATCCATTTTCTGATGAAAAACGATGACTCCGGACCTGTCGAACGTTCCCAAAATGGTCAATATGGATGAAATTTTAACATTTAATCTTTTGACTCTAAATGACTGTTGGATGTGAATTATGACTTTTTCAACTAAAATAAGTGTGTTTGAAGTCATTTATGTGCCTGAAATTGGTCAAAATTAAAGCTTTTGAATAAGCAAAAACTCTGTAAAAATGGCAATTTTGGTCACTCTGAGGAGTTAAAAAGTGGTTATTCAACATGAGGCACGATCCATTTGACATTTTGAATCATTTTTGGTACAGTCCCAAAAATCCATTTTCTGATGAAAAACGATGACTCCGGACCTGTCGAACGATTCCAAAATGGTCAATATGGATGAAATTTTAACATGTAATCTTTTGACTCTAAATGACTGTTGGATGTGAATTATGACTTTTTCAACTAAAATAAGTGTGTTTAAAATCATTTATGCGCCTGAAATTGGTCAAAATTAAAGCTTTTGAGTAAGCAAAACTCTGTAAAAATGGCAATGTTGGTCACTCTGAGGGGTTAAAAAGTGGTTATTCAACATGAGGCACGATCCAATTGACATTTTGAATCATTTTTGGTACAGTCCCAAAAATCCATTTTCTGATGAAAAACGATGACTCCGGACCTGTCGAACGATTCCAAAATGGTCAATATGGATGAAATTTTAACATGTAATCTTTTGACTCTAAATGACTGTTGGATGTGAATTATGACTTTTTCAACTAAAATAAGTGTGTTTAAAATCATTTATGCGCCTGAAATTGGTCAAAATTAAAGCTTTTGAGTAAGCAAAACTCTGTAAAAATGGCAATGTTGGTCACTCTGAGGGGTTAAAAAGTGGTTATTCAACATGAGGCACGATCCAATTGACATTTTGAATCATTTTTGGTACAGTCCCAAAAATTCATTTTCTGATGAAAAACGATGACTCCGGACCTGTCGAACGATTCCAAAATGGTCAATATGGATGAAATTTTAACATGTAATCTTTTGACTCTAAATGACTGTTGGATGTGAATTATGACTTTTTCAACTAAAATAAGTGTGTTTAAAATCATTTATGCGCCTGAAATTGGTCAAAATTAAAGCTTTTGAGTAAGCAAAACTCTGTAAAAATGGCCATTTTGGTCACTCTGAGGGGTTAAAAAGTGGTTATTCAACATGAAGCATGATCCAATTGACATTTTGAATCATTTTTGGTACAGTCCCCAAAATCCATTTTCTGATGAAAAACGATGACTCCGGACCTGTCGAACGATTCCAAAATGGTCAATATGGATGAAATTTTAACATTTAATCTTTTGACTCTAAATGACTGTTGGATGTGAATTATGACTTTTTCAACTAAAATAAGTGTGTTTAAAGTCATTTATGTGCCTGAAATTGGTCAAAATTGAAGCTTTTGAGTAAGCAAAACTCTTTAAAAATGGCCATTTTGGTCACTCTGAGGGGTTAAAAAGTGGTTATTCAACATGAGGCATGATCCAATTGACATTTTGAATCATTTTTGGTACAGTCCCAAAAATCCATTTTCTGATGAAAAACGATGACTCCGGACCTGTCGAACGTTCCCAAAATGGTCAATATGGATGAAATTTTAACATTTAATCTTTTGACTCTAAATGACTGTTGGATGTGAATTATGACTTTTTCAACTAAAATAAGTGTGTTTGAAGTCATTTATGTGCCTGAAATTGGTCAAAATTAAAGCTTTTGAATAAGCAAAAACTCTGTAAAAATGGCAATTTTGGTCACTCTGAGGAGTTAAAAAGTGGTTATTCAACATGAGGCACGATCCATTTGACATTTTGAATCATTTTTGGTACAGTCCCAAAAATCCATTTTCTGATGAAAAACGATGACTCCGGACCTGTCGAACGATTCCAAAATGGTCAATATGGATGAAATTTTAACATGTAATCTTTTGACTCTAAATGACTGTTGGATGTGAATTATGACTTTTTCAACTAAAATAAGTGTGTTTAAAATCATTTATGCGCCTGAAATTGGTCAAAATTAAAGCTTTTGAGTAAGCAAAACTCTGTAAAAATGGCAATGTTGGTCACTCTGAGGGGTTAAAAAGTGGTTATTCAACATGAGGCACGATCCAATTGACATTTTGAATCATTTTTGGTACAGTCCCAAAAATCCATTTTCTGATGAAAAACGATGACTCCGGACCTGTCGAACGATTCCAAAATGGTCAATATGGATGAAATTTTAACATGTAATCTTTTGACTCTAAATGACTGTTGGATGTGAATTATGACTTTTTCAACTAAAATAAGTGTGTTTAAAATCATTTATGCGCCTGAAATTGGTCAAAATTAAAGCTTTTGAGTAAGCAAAACTCTGTAAAAATGGCAATGTTGGTCACTCTGAGGGGTTAAAAAGTGGTTATTCAACATGAGGCACGATCCAATTGACATTTTGAATCATTTTTGGTACAGTCCCAAAAATTCATTTTCTGATGAAAAACGATGACTCCGGACCTGTCGAACGATTCCAAAATGGTCAATATGGATGAAATTTTAACATGTAATCTTTTGACTCTAAATGACTGTTGGATGTGAATTATGACTTTTTCAACTAAAATAAGTGTGTTTAAAATCATTTATGCGCCTGAAATTGGTCAAAATTAAAGCTTTTGAGTAAGCAAAACTCTGTAAAAATGGCCATTTTGGTCACTCTGAGGGGTTAAAAAGTGGTTATTCAACATGAAGCATGATCCAATTGACATTTTGAATCATTTTTGGTACAGTCCCCAAAATCCATTTTCTGATGAAAAACGATGACTCCGGACCTGTCGAACGATTCCAAAATGGTCAATATGGATGAAATTTTAACATTTAATCTTTTGACTCTAAATGACTGTTGGATGTGAATTATGACTTTTTCAACTAAAATAAGTGTGTTTAAAGTCATTTATGTGCCTGAAATTGGTCAAAATTGAAGCTTTTGAGTAAGCAAAACTCTGTAAAAATGGCCATTTTGGTCACTCTGAGGGGTTAAAAAGTGGTTATTCAACATGAGGCATGATCCAATTGACATTTTGAATCATTTTTGGTACAGTCCCAAAAATCCATTTTCTGATGAAAAACGATGACTCCGGACCTGTCGAACGTTCCCAAAATGGTCAATATGGATGAAATTTTAACATTTAATCTTTTGACTCTAAATGACTGTTGGATGTGAATTATGACTTTTTCAACTAAAATAAGTGTGTTTGAAGTCATTTATGTGCCTGAAATTGGTCAAAATTAAAGCTTTTGAATAAGCAAAAACTCTGTAAAAATGGCAATTTTGGTCACTCTGAGGAGTTAAAAAGTGGTTATTCAACATGAGGCACGATCCATTTGACATTTTGAATCATTTTTGGTACAGTCCCAAAAATCCATTTTCTGATGAAAAACGATGACTCCGGACCTGTCGAACGATTCCAAAATGGTCAATATGGATGAAATTTTAACATGTAATCTTTTGACTCTAAATGACTGTTGGATGTGAATTATGACTTTTTCAACTAAAATAAGTGTGTTTAAAATCATTTATGCGCCTGAAATTGGTCAAAATTAAAGCTTTTGAGTAAGCAAAACTCTGTAAAAATGGCAATGTTGGTCACTCTGAGGGGTTAAAAAGTGGTTATTCAACATGAGGCACGATCCAATTGACATTTTGAATCATTTTTGGTACAGTCCCAAAAATCCATTTTCTGATGAAAAACGATGACTCCGGACCTGTCGAACGATTCCAAAATGGTCAATATGGATGAAATTTTAACATGTAATCTTTTGACTCTAAATGACTGTTGGATGTGAATTATGACTTTTTCAACTAAAATAAGTGTGTTTAAAATCATTTATGCGCCTGAAATTGGTCAAAATTAAAGCTTTTGAGTAAGCAAAACTCTGTAAAAATGGCAATGTTGGTCACTCTGAGGGGTTAAAAAGTGGTTATTCAACATGAGGCACGATCCAATTGACATTTTGAATCATTTTTGGTACAGTCCCAAAAATTCATTTTCTGATGAAAAACGATGACTCCGGACCTGTCGAACGATTCCAAAATGGTCAATATGGATGAAATTTTAACATGTAATCTTTTGACTCTAAATGACTGTTGGATGTGAATTATGACTTTTTCAACTAAAATAAGTGTGTTTAAAATCATTTATGCGCCTGAAATTGGTCAAAATTAAAGCTTTTGAGTAAGCAAAACTCTGTAAAAATGGCCATTTTGGTCACTCTGAGGGGTTAAAAAGTGGTTATTCAACATGAAGCATGATCCAATTGACATTTTGAATCATTTTTGGTACAGTCCCCAAAATCCATTTTCTGATGAAAAACGATGACTCCGGACCTGTCGAACGATTCCAAAATGGTCAATATGGATGAAATTTTAACATTTAATCTTTTGACTCTAAATGAATGTTGGATGTGAATTATGACTTTTTCAACTAAAATAAGTGTGTTTAAAGTCATTTATGTGCCTGAAATTGGTCAAAATTGAAGCTTTTGAATAAGCAAAGCTCTGTAAAAATAACAATGTTGGTCACTCTGAGGGGTTAAAAAGTGGTTATTCAACATGAGGCACGATCCATTTGACATTTTGAATCATTTTTGGTACAGTCCCAAAAATCCATTTTCTGATGAAAAACGATGACTCCGGACCTGTCAAACGATTCCAAAATGGTAAATATGGATGAAATTTTAACATTTAATCTTTTGACTCTAAATGACTGTTGGATGTGAATTATGACTTTTTCAACTAAAATAAGTGTGTTTAAAGTCATTTATGTGCCTGAAATTGGTCAAAATTAAAGCTTTTGAATAAGTAAAAACTCTGTAAAAATGGCAATTTTGGTCACTCTGAGGGGTTAAAAAGTGGTTATTAAACATGAGGCACGATCCATTTGACATTTTGAATCATTTTTGGTACAGTCCCAAAAATCCATTTTCTGATGAAAAACGATGACTCCGGACCTGTCGAACGATTCCAAAATGGTCAATATGGATGAAATTTTAACATTTAATCTTTTGACTCTAAATGACTGTTGGATGTGAATTATGACTTTTTCAACTAAAATAAGTGTGTTTAAAGTCATTTATGTGCCTGAAATTGGTCAAAATTAAAGCTTTTGAATAAGCAAAAACTCTGTAAAAATGGCAATTTTGGTCACTCTGAGGAGTTAAAAAGTGGTTATTCAACATGAGGCACGATCCATTTGACATTTTGAATCATTTTTGGTACAGTCCCAAAAATCAATTTTCTGATGAAAAACGATGACTCCGGACCTGTCGAACGTTCCCAAAATGGTCAATATGGATGAAATTTTAACATTTAATCTTTTGACTCCAAATGACTGTTGGATGTGAATTATGACCTTTTCGACTAAAATAAGTATGTTTAAGTCATTTCTGTGCCTGAAATTGGTCAAAATTGAAGCTTTTGAGTAAGCGAAACTCTGTAAAAATGGCAATGTTGGTCACTCTGAGGGGTTAAAAAGTGGTTATTCAACATGAGGCACGATCCATTTGACATTTTGAATCATTTTTGGTACAGTCCCAAAAATCCATTTTCTGATGAAAAACGATGACTCCGGACCTGTCGAACGATTCCAAAATGGTCAATATGGATGAAATTTTAACATGTAATCTTTTGACTCTAAATGACTGTTGGATGTGAATTATGACTTTTTCAACTAAAATAAGTGTGTTTAAAATCATTTATGCGCCTGAAATTGGTCAAAATTAAAGCTTTTGAGTAAGCAAAACTCTGTAAAAATGGCAATGTTGGTCACTCTGAGGGGTTAAAAAGTGGTTATTCAACATGAGGCACGATCCAATTGACATTTTGAATCATTTTTGGTACAGTCCCAAAAATTCATTTTCTGATGAAAAACGATGACTCCGGACCTGTCGAACGATTCCAAAATGGTCAATATGGATGAAATTTTAACATTTAATCTTTTGACTCTAAATGACTGTTGGATGTGAATTATGACTTTTTCAACTAAAATAAGTGTGTTTAAAGTCATTTATGTGCCTGAAATTGGTCAAAATTGAAGCTTTTGAATAAGCAAAACTCTGTAAAAATAACAATGTTGGTCACTCTGAGGGGTTAAAAAGTGGTTATTCAACATGAGGCACGATCCATTTGACATTTTGAATCATTTTTGGTACAGTCCCAAAAATCCATTTTCTGATGAAAAACGATGACTCCGGACCTGTCAAACGATTCCAAAATGGTAAATATGGATGAAATTTTAACATTTAATCTTTTGACTCTAAATGACTGTTGGATGTGAATTATGACTTTTTCAACTAAAATAAGTGTGTTTAAAGTCATTTATGTGCCTGAAATTGGTCAAAATTAAAGCTTTTGAATAAGCAAAAACTCTGTAAAAATGGCAATTTTGGTCACTCTGAGGAGTTAAAAAGTGGTTATTCAACATGAGGCACGATCCATTTGACATTTTGAATCATTTTTGGTACAGTCCCAAAAATCCATTTTCTGATGAAAAACGATGACTCCGGACCTGTCGAACGTTCCCAAAATGGTCAATATGGATGAAATTTTAACATTTAATCTTTTGACTCCAAATGACTGTTGGATGTGAATTATGACTTTTTCAACTAAAATAAGAGTGTTTAAAGTCATTTATGTGCCTGAAATTGGTCAAAATTGAAGCTTTTGAGTAAGCAAAACTCTGTAAAAATGGCAATGTTGGTCACTCTGAGGGGTTAAAAAGTGGTTATTCAACATGAGGCACGATCCATTTGACATTTTGAATCATTTTTGGTACAGTCCCAAAAATCAATTTTCTGATGAAAAACGATGACTCCGGACCTGTCGAACGTTTCCAAAATGGTCAATATGGATGAAATTTTAACATTTAATCTTTTGACTCTAAATGACTGTTGGATGTGAATTATGACTTTTTCAACTAAAATAAGTGTGTTTAAAGTCATTTATGTGCCTGAAATTGGTCAAAATTGAAGCTTTTGAGTAAGCAAAACTCTGTAAAAATGGCCATTTTGGTCACTCTGAGGGGTTAAAAAGTGGTTATTCAACATGAGGCATGATCCAATTGACATTTTGAATCATTTTTGGTACAGTCCCAAAAATCCATTTTCTGATGAAAAACGATGACTCCGGACCTGTCGAACGTTCCCAAAATGGTCAATATGGATGAAATTTTAACATTTAATCTTTTGACTCTAAATGACTGTTGGATGTGAATTATGACTTTTTCAACTAAAATAAGTGTGTTTGAAGTCATTTATGTGCCTGAAATTGGTCAAAATTAAAGCTTTTGAATAAGCAAAAACTCTGTAAAAATGGCAATTTTGGTCACTCTGAGGAGTTAAAAAGTGGTTATTCAACATGAGGCACGATCCATTTGACATTTTGAATCATTTTTGGTACAGTCCCAAAAATCCATTTTCTGATGAAAAACGATGACTCCGGACCTGTCGAACGATTCCAAAATGGTCAATATGGATGAAATTTTAACATGTAATCTTTTGACTCTAAATGACTGTTGGATGTGAATTATGACTTTTTCAACTAAAATAAGTGTGTTTAAAATCATTTATGCGCCTGAAATTGGTCAAAATTAAAGCTTTTGAGTAAGCAAAACTCTGTAAAAATGGCAATGTTGGTCACTCTGAGGGGTTAAAAAGTGGTTATTCAACATGAGGCACGATCCAATTGACATTTTGAATCATTTTTGGTACAGTCCCAAAAATCCATTTTCTGATGAAAAACGATGACTCCGGACCTGTCGAACGATTCCAAAATGGTCAATATGGATGAAATTTTAACATGTAATCTTTTGACTCTAAATGACTGTTGGATGTGAATTATGACTTTTTCAACTAAAATAAGTGTGTTTAAAATCATTTATGCGCCTGAAATTGGTCAAAATTAAAGCTTTTGAGTAAGCAAAACTCTGTAAAAATGGCAATGTTGGTCACTCTGAGGGGTTAAAAAGTGGTTATTCAACATGAGGCACGATCCAATTGACATTTTGAATCATTTTTGGTACAGTCCCAAAAATTCATTTTCTGATGAAAAACGATGACTCCGGACCTGTCGAACGATTCCAAAATGGTCAATATGGATGAAATTTTAACATGTAATCTTTTGACTCTAAATGACTGTTGGATGTGAATTATGACTTTTTCAACTAAAATAAGTGTGTTTAAAATCATTTATGCGCCTGAAATTGGTCAAAATTAAAGCTTTTGAGTAAGCAAAACTCTGTAAAAATGGCCATTTTGGTCACTCTGAGGGGTTAAAAAGTGGTTATTCAACATGAAGCATGATCCAATTGACATTTTGAATCATTTTTGGTACAGTCCCCAAAATCCATTTTCTGATGAAAAACGATGACTCCGGACCTGTCGAACGATTCCAAAATGGTCAATATGGATGAAATTTTAACATTTAATCTTTTGACTCTAAATGACTGTTGGATGTGAATTATGACTTTTTCAACTAAAATAAGTGTGTTTAAAGTCATTTATGTGCCTGAAATTGGTCAAAATTGAAGCTTTTGAATAAGCAAAGCTCTGTAAAAATAACAATGTTGGTCACTCTGAGGGGTTAAAAAGTGGTTATTCAACATGAGGCACGATCCATTTGACATTTTGAATCATTTTTGGTACAGTCCCAAAAATCCATTTTCTGATGAAAAACGATGACTCCGGACCTGTCGAACGATTCCAAAATGGTCAATATGGATGAAATTTTAACATTTAATCTTTTGACTCTAAATGACTGTTGGATGTGAATTATGACTTTTTCAACTAAAATAAGTGTGTTTAAAGTCATTTATGTGCCTGAAATTGGTCAAAATTAAAGCTTTTGAATAAGTAAAAACTCTGTAAAAATGGCAATTTTCGTCACTCTGAGGGGTTAAAAAGTGGTTATTAAACATGAGGCACGATCCATTTGACATTTTGAATCATTTTTGGTACAGTCCCAAAAATCCATTTTCTGATGAAAAACGATGACTCCGGACCTGTCGAACGATTCCAAAATGGTCAATATGGATGAAATTTTAACATTTAATCTTTTGACTCTAAATGACTGTTGGATGTGAATTATGACTTTTTCAACTAAAATAAGTGTGTTTAAAGTCATTTATGTGCCTGAAATTGGTCAAAATTAAAGCTTTTGAATAAGCAAAAACTCTGTAAAAATGGCAATTTTGGTCACTCTGAGGAGTTAAAAAGTGGTTATTCAACATGAGGCACGATCCATTTGACATTTTGAATCATTTTTGGTACAGTCCCAAAAATCCATTTTCTGATGAAAAACGAGGACTCCGGACCTGTCGAACGATTCCAAAATGGTCAATATGGATGAAATTTTAACATTTAATCTTTTGACTCTAAATGACTGTTGGATGTGAATTATGACTTTTTCAACTAAAATAAGTGTGTTTAAAGTCATTTATGTGCCTGAAATTGGTCAAAATTAAAGCTTTTGAATAAGTAAAAACTCTGTAAAAATGGCAATTTTGGTCACTCTGAGGAGTTAAAAAGTGGTTATTCAACATGAGGCACGATCCATTTGACATTTTGAATCATTTTTGGTACAGTCCCAAAAATCCATTTTCTGATGAAAAACGATGACTCCGGACCTGTCGAACGTTCCCAAAATGGTCAATATGGATGAAATTTTAACATTTAATCTTTTGACTCCAAATGACTGTTGGATGGGAATTATGACTTTTTCAACTAAAATAAGTGTGTTTAAAGTCATTTATGTGCCTGAAATTGGTCAAAATTGAAGCTTTTGAGTAAGCAAAACTCTGTAAAAATGGCAATGTTGGTCACTCTGAGGGGTTAAAAAGTGGTTATTCAACATGAGGCACGATCCATTTGACATTTTGAATCATTTTTGGTACAGTCCCAAAAATCAATTTTCTGATGAAAAACGATGACTCCGGACCTGTCGAACGTTTCCAAAATGGTCAATATGGATGAAATTTTAACATTTAATCTTTTGACTCTAAATGACTGTTGGATGTGAATTATGACTTTTTCAACTAAAATAAGTGTGTTTAAAGTCATTTATGTGCCTGAAATTGGTCAAAATTGAAGCTTTTGAGTAAGCAAAACTCTGTAAAAATGGCCATTTTGGTCACTCTGAGGGGTTAAAAAGTGGTTATTCAACATGAGGCATGATCCAATTGACATTTTGAATCATTTTTGGTACAGTCCCAAAAATCCATTTTCTGATGAAAAACGATGACTCCGGACCTGTCGAACGTTCCCAAAATGGTCAATATGGATGAAATTTTAACATTTAATCTTTTGACTCTAAATGACTGTTGGATGTGAATTATGACTTTTTCAACTAAAATAAGTGTGTTTGAAGTCATTTATGTGCCTGAAATTGGTCAAAATTAAAGCTTTTGAATAAGCAAAAACTCTGTAAAAATGGCAATTTTGGTCACTCTGAGGAGTTAAAAAGTGGTTATTCAACATGAGGCACGATCCATTTGACATTTTGAATCATTTTTGGTACAGTCCCAAAAATCCATTTTCTGATGAAAAACGATGACTCCGGACCTGTCGAACGATTCCAAAATGGTCAATATGGATGAAATTTTAACATGTAATCTTTTGACTCTAAATGACTGTTGGATGTGAATTATGACTTTTTCAACTAAAATAAGTGTGTTTAAAATCATTTATGCGCCTGAAATTGGTCAAAATTAAAGCTTTTGAGTAAGCAAAACTCTGTAAAAATGGCAATGTTGGTCACTCTGAGGGGTTAAAAAGTGGTTATTCAACATGAGGCACGATCCAATTGACATTTTGAATCATTTTTGGTACAGTCCCAAAAATCCATTTTCTGATGAAAAACGATGACTCCGGACCTGTCGAACGATTCCAAAATGGTCAATATGGATGAAATTTTAACATGTAATCTTTTGACTCTAAATGACTGTTGGATGTGAATTATGACTTTTTCAACTAAAATAAGTGTGTTTAAAATCATATATGCGCCTGAAATTGGTCAAAATTAAAGCTTTTGAGTAAGCAAAACTCTGTAAAAATGGCAATGTTGGTCACTCTGAGGGGTTAAAAAGTGGTTATTCAACATGAGGCACGATCCAATTGACATTTTGAATCATTTTTGGTACAGTCCCAAAAATTCATTTTCTGATGAAAAACGATGACTCCGGACCTGTCGAACGATTCCAAAATGGTCAATATGGATGAAATTTTAACATGTAATCTTTTGACTCTAAATGACTGTTGGATGTGAATTATGACTTTTTCAACTAAAATAAGTGTGTTTAAAATCATTTATGCGCCTGAAATTGGTCAAAATTAAAGCTTTTGAGTAAGCAAAACTCTGTAAAAATGGCCATTTTGGTCACTCTGAGGGGTTAAAAAGTGGTTATTCAACATGAAGCATGATCCAATTGACATTTTGAATCATTTTTGGTACAGTCCCCAAAATCCATTTTCTGATGAAAAACGATGACTCCGGACCTGTCGAACGATTCCAAAATGGTCAATATGGATGAAATTTTAACATTTAATCTTTTGACTCTAAATGACTGTTGGATGTGAATTATGACTTTTTCAACTAAAATAAGTGTGTTTAAAGTCATTTATGTGCCTGAAATTGGTCAAAATTGAAGCTTTTGAATAAGCAAAGCTCTGTAAAAATAACAATGTTGGTCACTCTGAGGGGTTAAAAAGTGGTTATTCAACATGAGGCACGATCCATTTGACATTTTGAATCATTTTTGGTACAGTCCCAAAAATCCATTTTCTGATGAAAAACGATGACTCCGGACCTGTCAAACGATTCCAAAATGGTAAATATGGATGAAATTTTAACATTTAATCTTTTGACTCTAAATGACTGTTGGATGTGAATTATGACTTTTTCAACTAAAATAAGTGTGTTTAAAGTCATTTATGTGCCTGAAATTGGTCAAAATTAAAGCTTTTGAATAAGTAAAAACTCTGTAAAAATGGCAATTTTGGTCACTCTGAGGGGTTAAAAAGTGGTTATTAAACATGAGGCACGATCCATTTGACATTTTGAATCATTTTTGGTACAGTCCCAAAAATCCATTTTCTGATGAAAAACGATGACTCCGGACCTGTCGAACGATTCCAAAATGGTCAATATGGATGAAATTTTAACATTTAATCTTTTGACTCTAAATGACTGTTGGATGTGAATTATGACTTTTTCAACTAAAATAAGTGTGTTTAAAGTCATTTATGTGCCTGAAATTGGTCAAAATTAAAGCTTTTGAATAAGCAAAAACTCTGTAAAAATGGCAATTTTGGTCACTCTGAGGAGTTAAAAAGTGGTTATTCAACATGAGGCACGATCCATTTGACATTTTGAATCATTTTTGGTACAGTCCCAAAAATCCATTTTCTGATGAAAAACGATGACTCCGGACCTGTCGAACGTTCCCAAAATGGTCAATATGGATGAAATTTTAACATTTAATCTTTTGACTCCAAATGACTGTTGGATGGGAATTATGACTTTTTCAACTAAAATAAGTGTGTTTAAAGTCATTTATGTGCCTGAAATTGGTCAAAATTGAAGCTTTTGAGTAAGCAAAACTCTGTAAAAATGGCAATGTTGGTCACTCTGAGGGGTTAAAAAGTGGTTATTCAACATGAGGCACGATCCATTTGACATTTTGAATCATTTTTGGTACAGTCCCAAAAATCAATTTTCTGATGAAAAACGATGACTCCGGACCTGTCGAACGTTTCCAAAATGGTCAATATGGATGAAATTTTAACATTTAATCTTTTGACTCTAAATGACTGTTGGATGTGAATTATGACTTTTTCAACTAAAATAAGTGTGTTTAAAGTCATTTATGTGCCTGAAATTGGTCAAAATTTAAGCTTTTGAGTAAGCAAAACTCTGTAAAAATTGCCATTTTGGTCACTCTGAGGGGTTAAAAAGTGGTTATTCAACATGAGGCATGATCCAATTGACATTTTGAATCATTTTTGGTACAGTCCCAAAAATCCATTTTCTGATGAAAAACGATGACTCCGGACCTGTCGAACGTTCCCAAAATGGTCAATATGGATGAAATTTTAACATTTAATCTTTTGACTCTAAATGACTGTTGGATGTGAATTATGACTTTTTCAACTAAAATAAGTGTGTTTGAAGTCATTTATGTGCCTGAAATTGGTCAAAATTAAAGCTTTTGAATAAGCAAAAACTCTGTAAAAATGGCAATTTTGGTCACTCTGAGGAGTTAAAAAGTGGTTATTCAACATGAGGCACGATCCATTTGACATTTTGAATCATTTTTGGTACAGTCCCAAAAATCCATTTTCTGATGAAAAACGATGACTCCGGACCTGTCGAACGATTCCAAAATGGTCAATATGGATGAAATTTTAACATGTAATCTTTTGACTCTAAATGACTGTTGGATGTGAATTATGACTTTTTCAACTAAAATAAGTGTGTTTAAAATCATTTATGCGCCTGAAATTGGTCAAAATTAAAGCTTTTGAGTAAGCAAAACTCTGTAAAAATGGCCATTTTGGTCACTCTGAGGGGTTAAAAAGTGGTTATTCAACATGAGGCATGATCCAATTGACATTTTGAATCATTTTTGGTACAGTCCCAAAAATCCATTTTCTGATGAAAAACGATGACTCCGGACCTGTCGAACGATTCCAAAATGGTCAATATGGATGAAATTTTAACATTTAATCTTTTGACTCTAAATGACTGTTGGATGTGAATTATGACTTTTTCAACTAAAATAAGTGTGTTTAAAGTCATTTATGTGCCTGAAATTGGTCAAAATTGAAGCTTTTGAATAAGCAAAACTCTGTAAAAATAACAATGTTGGTCACTCTGAGGGGTTAAAAAGTGGTTATTCAACATGAGGCACGATCCATTTGACATTTTGAATCATTTTTGGTACAGTCCCAAAAATCCATTTTCTGATGAAAAACGATGACTCCGGACCTGTCGAACGATTCCAAAATGGTAAATATGGATGAAATTTTAACATTTAATCTTTTGACTCTAAATGACTGTTGGATGTGAATTATGACTTTTTCAACTAAAATAAGTGTGTTTAAAGTCATTTATGTGCCTGAAATTGGTCAAAATTAAAGCTTTTGAATAAGCAAAAACTCTGTAAAAATGGCAATTTTGGTCACTCTGAGGAGTTAAAAAGTGGTTATTCAACATGAGGCACGATCCATTTGACATTTTGAATCATTTTTGGTACAGTCCCAAAAATCCATTTTCTGATGAAAAACGATGACTCCGGACCTGTCGAACGTTCCCAAAATGGTCAATATGGATGAAATTTTAACATTTAATCTTTTGACTCCAAATGACTGTTGGATGGGAATTATGACTTTTTCAACTAAAATAAGTGTGTTTAAAGTCATTTATGTGCCTGAAATTGGTCAAAATTGAAGCTTTTGAGTAAGCAAAACTCTGTAAAAATGGCAATGTTGGTCACTCTGAGGGGTTAAAAAGTGGTTATTCAACATGAGGCACGATCCATTTGACATTTTGAATCATTTTTGGTACAGTCCCAAAAATCAATTTTCTGATGAAAAACGATGACTCCGGACCTGTCGAACGTTTCCAAAATGGTCAATATGGATGAAATTTTAACATTTAATCTTTTGACTCTAAATGACTGTTGGATGTGAATTATGACTTTTTCAACTAAAATAAGTGTGTTTAAAGTCATTTATGTGCCTGAAATTGGTCAAAATTGAAGCTTTTGAGTAAGCAAAACTCTGTAAAAATTGCCATTTTGGTCACTCTGAGGGGTTAAAAAGTGGTTATTCAACATGAGGCATGATCCAATTGACATTTTGAATCATTTTTGGTACAGTCCCAAAAATCCATTTTCTGATTAAAAACGATGACTCCGGACCTGTCGAACGTTCCCAAAATGGTCAATATGGATGAAATTTTAACATTTAATCTTTTGACTCTAAATGACTGTTGGATGTGAATTATGACTTTTTCAACTAAAATAAGTGTGTTTGAAGTCATTTATGTGCCTGAAATTGGTCAAAATTAAAGCTTTTGAATAAGCAAAAACTCTGTAAAAATGGCAATTTTGGTCACTCTGAGGAGTTAAAAAGTGGTTATTCAACATGAGGCACGATCCATTTGACATTTTGAATCATTTTTGGTACAGTCCCAAAAATCCATTTTCTGATGAAAAACGATGACTCCGGACCTGTCGAACGTTCCCAAAATGGTCAATATGGATGAAATTTTAACATTTAATCTTTAGACTCTAAATGACTGTTGGATGTGAATTAGGACTTTTTCAACTAAAATAAGTGTGTTTAAAGTCATTTATGTGCCTGAAATTGGTCAAAATTAAAGCTTTTGAATAAGCAAAAACTCTGTAAAAATGGCAATTTTGGTCACTCTGAGGGGTTAAAAAGTGTTTATTCAACATGAGGCACGATCCATTTGACATTTTGAATCATTTTTGGTACAGTCCCAAAAATCCATTTTCTGATGAAAAACGATGACTCCGGACCTGTCGAACGTTTCCAAAATGGTCAATATGGATGAAATTTTAACATTTAATCTTTTGACTCTAAATGACTGTTGGATGTGAATTATGACTTTTTCAACTAAATCAAGTGTGTTTAAAGTCATTTATGTGCCTGAAATTGGTCAAAATTGAAGCTTTTGAGTAAGCAAAACTCTGTAAAAATGGCCATTTTGGTCACTCTGAGGGGTTAAAAACTGGTTATTCAACATGAGGCACGATCCAATTGACATTTTGAATCATTATTGGTACAGTCCCAAAAATCCATTTTCTGATGAAAAACGATGACTCCGGACCTGTCGAACGATTCCAAAATGGTCAATATGGATGAAATTTTAACATTTAATCTTTTGACTCTAAATGATTGTTGGATGTGAATTATGACTTTTTCAACTAAATCAAGTGTGTTTAAAGTCATTTATGTGCCTGAAATTGGTCAAAATTGAAGCTTTTGAGTAAGCAAAACTCTGTAAAAATGGCCATTTTGGTCACTCTGAGGGGTTAAAAAGTGGTTATTCAACATGAGGCACGATCCAATTGACATTTTGAATCATTTTTGGTACAGTCCCAAAAATCCATTTTCTGATGAAAAACGATGACTCCGGACCTGTCGAACGTTCCCAAAATGGTCAATATGGATGAAATTTTAACATTTAATCTTTTGACTCCAAATGACTGTTGGATGTGAATTATGACCTTTTCGACTAAAATAAGTATGTTTAAGTCATTTCTGTGCCTGAAATTGGTCAAAATTGAAGCTTTTGAGTAAGCGAAACTCTGTAAAAATGGCAATGTTGGTCACTCTGAGGGGTTAAAAAGTGGTTATTCAACATGAGGCACGATCCATTTGACATTTTGAATCATTTTTGGTACAGTCCCAAAAATCCATTTTCTGATGAAAAACGATGACTCCGGACCTGTCGAACGTTCCCAAAATGGTCAATATGGATGAAATTTTAACATTTAATCTTTTGACTCTAAATGACTGTTGGATGTGAATTATGACTTTTTCAACTAAAATAAGTGTGTTTAAAGTCATTTATGTGCCTGAAATTGGTCAAAATTAAAGCTTTTGAATAAGCAAAAACTCTGTAAAAATGGCAATTTTGGTCACTCTGAGGAGTTAAAAAGTGGTTATTCAACATGAGGCACGATCCATTTGACATTTTGAATCATTTTTGGTACAGTCCCAAAAATCCATTTTCTGATGAAAAACGATGACTCCGGACCTGTCGAACGTTCCCAAAATGGTCAATATGGATGAAATTTTAACATTTAATCTTTTGACACCAAATGACTGTTGGATGGGAATTATGACTTTTTCAACTAAAATAAGTGTGTTTAAAGTCATTTATGTGCCTGAAATTGGTCAAAATTGAAGCTTTTGAGTAAGCAAAACTCTGTAAAAATGGCAATGTTGGTCACTCTGAGGGGTTAAAAAGTGGTTATTCAACATGAGGCACGATCCAATTGACATTTTGAATCATTTTTGGTACAGTCCCAAAAATCCATTTTCTGATGAAAAACGATGACTCCGGACCTGTCGAACGATTCCAAAATGGTCAATATGGATGAAATTTTAACATGTAATCTTTTGACTCTAAATGACTGTTGGATGTGAATTATGACTTTTTCAACTAAAATAAGTGTGTTTAAAATCATTTATGCGCCTGAAATTGGTCAAAATTAAAGCTTTTGAGTAAGCAAAACTCTGTAAAAATGGCAATGTTGGTCACTCTGAGGGGTTAAAAAGTGGTTATTCAACATGAGGCACGATCCAATTGACATTTTGAATCATTTTTGGTACAGTCCCAAAAATTCATTTTCTGATGAAAAACGATGACTCCGGACCTGTCGAACGATTCCAAAATGGTCAATATGGATGAAATTTTAACATGTAATCTTTTGACTCTAAATGACTGTTGGATGTGAATTATGACTTTTTCAACTAAAATAAGTGTGTTTAAAATCATTTATGCGCCTGAAATTGGTCAAAATTAAAGCTTTTGAGTAAGCAAAACTCTGTAAAAATTGCCATGTTGGTCACTCTGAGGGGTTAAAAAGTGGTTATTCAACATGAGGCACGATCCATTTGACATTTTGAATCATTTTTGGTACAGTCCCAAAAATCCATTTTCTGATGAAAAACGATGACTCCGGACCTGTCGAACGTTCCCAAAATGGTCAATACGGATGAAATTTTAACATTTAATCTTTAGACTCTAAATGACTGTTGGATGTGAATTATGACTTTTTCAACTAAAATAAGTGTGTTTAGTCATTTATGTGCCTGAAATTGGTCAAAATTAAAGCTTTTGAATAAGCAAAAACTCTGTAAAAATGGCAATTTTGGTCACTCTGAGGGGTTAAAAAGTGGTTATTCAACATGAGGCACGATCCATTTGACATTTTGAATCATTTTTGGTACAGTCCCAAAAATCCATTTTCTGATGAAAAACGATGACTCCGGACCTGTCGAACGTTTCCAAAATGGTCAATATGGATGACATTTTAACATTTATTCTTTTGACTCTAAATGACTGTTGGATGTGAATTATGACTTTTTCAGCGAAATAAAGTGTGTTTAAAGTCATTTATGTGCCTGAAATTGGTCAAAATTGAAGCTTTTGAGTAAGCAAAACTCTGTAAAAATTGCCATTTTGGTCACTCTGAGGGGTTAAAAAGTGGTTATTCAACATGAGGCACGATCCAATTGACATTTTGAATAATTTTTGGTACAGTCCCAAAAATTCATTTTCTGATGAAAAACAATGACTCCCGACCTGTCGAACGATTCCAAAATGGTCAATATGGATGAAATTTTAACATGTAATCTTTTGACTCTAAATGACTGTTGGATGTGAATTATGACTTTTTCAACTAAAATAAGTGTGTTTAAAATCATTTATGCGCCTGAAATTGGTCAAAACTAAAGCTTTTGAGTAAGCAAAAGTCTGTAAAAATGGCCATTTTGGTCACTCTGAGGGGTTAAAAAGTGGTTATTCAACATGAGGCATGATCCAATTGACATTTTGAATCATTTTTGGTACAGTCCCAAAAATCCATTTTCTGATAAAAAACGATGACTCCGGACCTGTCGAACGATTCCAAAATGGTCAATATGGATGACATTTTAACATGTAATCTTTTGACTCTAAATGACTGTTGGATGTGAATTATGACTTTTTCAACTAAAATAAGTGTGTTTAAAATCATTTATGCGCCTGAAATTGGTCAAAATTAAAGCTTTTGAGTAAGCACAACTCTGTAAAAATGGCAATGTTGGTCACTCTGAGGGGTTAAAAAGTGGTTATTCAACATGAGGCACGATCCATTTGACATTTTGAATCATTTTTGGTACAGTCCCAAAAATCCATTTTCTGATGAAAAACGATGACTCCGGACCTGTCGAACGTTTCTAAAATGGTCAATATGGATGAAATTTTAACATTTAATCTTTTGACTCTAAATGACTGTTGGATGTGAATTATGACTTTTTCAACTAAATCAAGTGTGTTTAAAGTCATTTATGTGCCTGAAATTGGTCAAAATTGAAGCTTTTGAGTAAGCAAAACTCTGTAAAAATGGCAATGTTGGTCACTCTGAGGGGTTAAAAAGTGGTTATTCAACATGAGGCACGATCCATTTGACATTTTGAATCATTTTTGGTACAGTCCCAAAAATCCATTTTCTGATGAAAAACGATGACTCCGGACCTGTCGAACGTTCCCAAAATGGTCAATATGGATGAAATGTTAACATTTAATCTTTTGACTCCAAATGACTGTTGGATGTGAATTATGACCTTTTCGACTAAAATAAGTATGTTTAAGTCATTTCTGTGCCTGAAATTGGTCAAAATTGAAGCTTTTGAGTAAGCGAAACTCTGTAAAAATGGCAATGTTGGTCACTCTGAGGGGTTAAAAAGTGGTTATTCAACATGAGGCACGATCCATTTGACATTTTGAATCATTTTTGGTACAGTCCCAAAAATCCATTTTCTGATGAAAAACGATGACTCCGGACCTGTCGAACGTTCCCAAAATGGTCAATATGGATGAAATTTTAACATTTAATCTTTTGACTCTAAATGACTGTTGGATGTGAATTATGACTTTTTCAACTAAAATAAGTGTGTTTAAAGTCATTTATGTGCCTGAAATTGGTCAAAATTAAAGCTTTTGAATAAGCAAAAACTCTGTAAAAATGGCAATTTTGGTCACTCTGAGGGGTTAAAAAGTGGTTATTCAACATGAGGCACGATCCATTTGACATTTTGAATCATTTTTGGTACAGTCCCAAAAATCCATTTTCTGATGAAAAACGATGACTCCAGACCTGTCGAACGTTCCCAAAATGGTCAATATGGATGAAATTTTAACATTTAATCTTTTGACTCCAAATGACTGTTGGATGGGAATTATGACTTTTTCAACTAAAATAAGTGTGTTTAAAGTCATTTATGTGCCTGAAATTGGTCAAAATTGAAGCTTTTGAGTAAGCAAAACTCTGTAAAAATGGCCATTTTGGTCACTCTGAGGGGTTAAAAAGTGGTTATTCAACATGAGGCACGATCCATTTGACATTTTGAATCATTTTTGGTACAGTCCCAAAAATCCATTTTCTGATGAAAAACGATGACTCCGGACCTGTCGAACGTTCCCAAAATGGTCAATATGGATGAAATTTTAACATTTAATCTTTAGACTCTAAATGACTGTTGGATGTGAATTATGACTTTTTCAACTAAAATAAATGTGTTTAAAATCATTTATGTGCCAGAAATTGGTCAAAATTAAAGCTTTTGAATAAGCAAAAACTCTGTAAAAATGGCCATTTTGGTCACTCTGAGGGGTTAAAAAGTGTTTATTCAACATGAGGCACGATCCATTTGACATTTTGAATCATTTTTGGTACAGTCCCAAAAATCCATTTTCTGATTAAAAATGATGACTCCGGACCTGTCGAACGATTCCAAAATGGTCAATATGGATGAAATTTTAACATGTAATCTTTTGACTCTAAATGACTGTTGGATGTGAATTATGACTTTTTCAACCAAAATAAGTGTGTTTAAAATCATTTAGGCGCCTGAAATTGGTCAAAATTAAAGCTTTTGAGTAAGCAAAACTCTGTAAAAATGGCCATTTTGGTCACTCTGAGGGGTTAAAAAGTGGTTATTCAACATGAGGCACGATCCAATTGACATTTTGAATCATTTTTGGTACAGTCCCAAAAATCCATTTTCTGATGAAAAACGATGACTCCGGACCTGTCGAACGATTCCAAAATGGTCAATATGGATGAAATTTTAACATTTAATCTTTTGACTCTAAATGACTGTTGGATGTGAATTATGACTTTTTCAACTAAAATAAGTGTGTTTAAAGTCATTTATGTGCCTGAAATTGGTCAAAATTAAAGCTTTTGAATAAGCAAAAACTCTGTAAAAATGGCAATTTTGGTCACTCTGAGGGGTTAAAAAGTGGTTATTCAACATGAGGCACGATCCATTTGACATTTTGAATCATTTTTGGTACAGTCCCAAAAATCAATTTTCTGATGAAAAACAATGACTCCGGACCTGTCGAACGTTCCCAAAATGGTCAATATGGATGAAATTTTAACATTTAATCTTTTGACTCCAAATGACTGTTGGATGGGAATTATGACTTTTTCATCTAAAATAAGTGTGTTTAAAGTCATTTATGTGCCTGAAATTGGTCAAAATTGAAGCTTTTGAGTAAGCAAAACTCTGTAAAAATGGCAATGTTGGTCACTCTGAGGGGTTAAAAAGTGGTTATTCAACATGAGGCACGATCCATTTGACATTTTGAATCATTTTTGGTACAGTCCCAAAAATCAATTTTCTGATGAAAAACGATGACTCCGGACCTGTCGAACGTTTCCAAAATGGTCAATATGGATGAAATTTTAACATTTAATCTTTTGACTCCAAATGACTGTTGGATGGGAATTATGACTTTTTCAACTAAAATAAGTATGTTTAAAGTCATTTATGTGCCTGAAATTGGTCAAAATTGAAGCTTTTGAGTAAGCAAAACTCTGTAAAAATGGCCATTTTGGTCACTCTGAGGGGTTAAAAAGTGGTTATTCAACATGAGGCACGATCCATTTGACATTTTGAATCATTTTTGGTACAGTCCCAAAAATCCATTTTCTGATGAAAAACGATGACTCCGGACCTGTCGAACGTTCCCAAAATGGTCAATATGGATGAAATTTTAACATTTAATCTTTAGACTCTAAATGACTGTTGGATGTGAATTATGACTTTTTCAACTAAAATAAGTGTGTTTAAAATCATTTATGTGCCTGAAATTGGTCAAAATTAAAGCTTTTGAATAAGCAAAAACTCTGTAAAAATGGCCATTTTGGTCACTCTGAGGGGTTAAAAAGTGTTTATTCAACATGAGGCACGATCCATTTGACATTTTGAATCATTTTTGGTACAATGACTCCGGACCTGTCGAACGATTCCAAAATGGTCAATATGGATGAAATTTTAACATGTAATCTTTTGACTCTAAATGACTGTTGGATGTGAATTATGACTTTTTCAACTAAAATAAGTGTGTTTAAAATCATTTATGCGCCTGAAATTGGTCAAAATTAAAGCTTTTGAGTAAGCAAAACTCTGTAAAAATGGCCATTTTGGTCACTCTGAGGGGTTAAAAAGTGGTTATTCAACATGAGGCACGATCCAATTGACATTTTGAATCATTTTTGGTACAGTCCCAAAAATCCATTTTCTGATGAAAAACGATGACTCCGGACCTGTCGAACGATTCCAAAATGGTCAATATGGATGAAATTTTAACATTTAATCTTTTGACTCTAAATGACTGTTGGATGTGAATTATGACTTTTTCAACTAAAATAAGTGTGTTTAAAGTCATTTATGTGCCTGAAATTGGTCAAAATTAAAGCTTTTGAATAAGCAAAAACTCTGTAAAAATGGCAATTTTGGTCACTCTGAGGGGTTAAAAAGTGGTTATTCAACATGAGGCACGATCCATTTGACATTTTGAATCATTTTTGGTACAGTCCCAAAAATCAATTTTCTGATGAAAAACGATGACTCCGGACCTGTCGAACGTTTCCAAAATGGTCAATATGGATGAAATTTTAACATTTATTCTTTTGACTCTAAATGACTGTTGGATGTGAATTATGACTTTTTCAACTAAAATAAGTGTGTTTAAAGTCATTTATGTGCCTGAAATTGGTCAAAATTAAAGCTTTTGAATAAGCAAAAACTCTGTAAAAATGGCCATTTTGGTCACTCTGAGGGGTTAAAAAGTGGTTATTCAACATGAGGCACGATCCAATTGACATTTTGAATCATTTTTGGTACAGTCCCAAAAATCCATTTTCTGATGAAAAACGATGACTCCGGACCTGTCAAACGTTCCCAAAATGGTCAATATGGATGAAATTTTAACATTTAATCTTTTGACTCCAAATGACTGTTGGATGTGAATTATGACCTTTTTGACTAAAATAAGTGTGTTTAAAGTCATTTCTGTGCCTGAAATTGGTCAAAATTGAAGCTTTTGAGTAAGCAAAACTCTGTAAAAATGGCAATGTTGGTCACTCTGAGGGGTTAAAAAGTGGTTATTCAACATGAGGCACGATCCATTTGACATTTTGAATCATTTTTGGTACAGTCCCAAAAATCAATTTTCTGATGAAAAACGATGACTCCGGACCTGTCGAACGTTTCCAAAATGGTCAATATGGATGAAATTTTAACATTTAATCTTTTGACTCTAAATGACTGTTGGATGTGAATTATGACTTTTTCAACTAAAATAAGTGTGTTTAAAGTCATTTATGTGCCTGAAATTGGTCAAAATTGAAGCTTTTGAATAAGCAAAAACTCTGTAAAAATGGCAATTTTGGTCACTCTGAGGAGTTAAAAAGTGGTTATTCAACATGAGGCACGATCCATTTGACATTTTGAATCATTTTTGGTACAGTCCCAAAAATCCATTTTCTGATGAAAAACGATGACTCCGGACCTGTCGAACGTTCCCAAAATGGTCAATATGGATGAAATTTTAACATTTAATCTTTAGACTCTAAATGACTGTTGGATGTGAATTATGACTTTTTCAACTAAAATAAGTGTGTTTAAAGTCATTTATGTGCCTGAAATTGGTCAAAATTAAAGCTTTTGAATAAGCAAAAACTCTGTAAAAATGGCAATTTTGGTCACTCTGAGGGGTTAAAAAGTGTTTATTCAACATGAGGCACGATCCATTTGACATTTTGAATCATTTTTGGTACAGTCCCAAAAATCCATTTTCTGATGAAAAACGATGACTCCGGACCTGTCGAACGTTTCCAAAATGGTCAATATGGATGAAATTTTAACATTTAATCTTTTGACTCTAAATGACTGTTGGATGTGAATTATGACTTTTTCAACTAAATCAAGTGTGTTTAAAGTCATTTATGTGCCTGAAATTGGTCAAAATTGAAGCTTTTGAGTAAGCAAAACTCTGTAAAAATGGCCATTTTGGTCACTCTGAGGGGTTAAAAACTGGTTATTCAACATGAGGCACGATCCAATTGACATTTTGAATCATTATTGGTACAGTCCCAAAAATCCATTTTCTGATGAAAAACGATGACTCCGGACCTGTCGAACGATTCCAAAATGGTCAATATGGATGAAATTTTAACATTTAATCTTTTGACTCCAAATGACTGTTGGATGTGAATTATGACCTTTTCGACTAAAATAAGTATGTTTAAGTCATTTCTGTGCCTGAAATTGGTCAAAATTGAAGCTTTTGAGTAAGCGAAACTCTGTAAAAATGGCAATGTTGGTCACTCTGAGGGGTTAAAAAGTGGTTATTCAACATGAGGCACGATCCATTTGACATTTTGAATCATTTTTGGTACAGTCCCAAAAATCCATTTTCTGATGAAAAACGATGACTCCGGACCTGTCAAACGTTCCCAAAATGGTCAATATGGATGAAATTTTAACATTTAATCTTTTGACTCCAAATGACTGTTGGATGTGAATTTTGACCTTTTTGACTAAAATAAGTGTGTTTAAAGTCATTTCTGTGCCTGAAATTGGTCAAAATTGAAGCTTTTGAGTAAGCAAAACTCTGTAAAAATGGCAATGTTGGTCACTCTGAGGGGTTAAAAAGTGGTTATTCAACATGAGGCACGATCCATTTGACATTTTGAATCATTTTTGGTACAGTCCCAAAAATCAATTTTCTGATGAAAAACGATGACTCCGGACCTGTCGAACGTTTCCAAAATGGTCAATATGGATGAAATTTTAACATTTAATCTTTTGACTCTAAATGACTGTTGGATGTGAATTATGACTTTTTCAACTAAAATAAGTGTGTTTAAAGTCATTTATGTGCCTGAAATTGGTCAAAATTGAAGCTTTTGAGTAAGCAAAACTCTGTAAAAATTGCCATTTTGGTCACTCTGAGGGGTTAAAAAGTGGTTATTCAACATGAGGCATGATCCAATTGACATTTTGAATCATTTTTGGTACAGTCCCAAAAATCCATTTTCTGATTAAAAACGATGACTCCGGACCTGTCGAACGTTCCCAAAATGGTCAATATGGATGAAATTTTAACATTTAATCTTTTGACTCTAAATGACTGTTGGATGGGAATTATGACTTTTTCAACTAAAATAAGTATGTTTAAAGTCATTTATGTGCCTGAAATTGGTCAAAATTGAAGCTTTTGAGTAAGCAAAACTCTGTAAAAATGGCCATTTTGGTCACTCTGAGGGGTTAAAAAGTGGTTATTCAACATGAGGCACGATCCATTTGACATTTTGAATCATTTTTGGTACAGTCCCAAAAATCCATTTTCTGATGAAAAACGATGACTCCGGACCTGTCGAACGTTCCCAAAATGGTCAATATGGATGAAATTTTAACATTTAATCTTTAGACTCTAAATGACTGTTGGATGTGAATTATGACTTTTTCAACTAAAATAAGTGTGTTTAAAATCATTTATGTGCCTGAAATTGGTCAAAATTAAAGCTTTTGAATAAGCAAAAACTCTGTAAAAATGGCCATTTTGGTCACTCTGAGGGGTTAAAAAGTGTTTATTCAACATGAGGCACGATCCATTTGACATTTTGAATCATTTTTGGTACAATGACTCCGGACCTGTCGAACGATTCCAAAATGGTCAATATGGATGAAATTTTAACATGTAATCTTTTGACTCTAAATGACTGTTGGATGTGAATTATGACTTTTTCAACTAAAATAAGTGTGTTTAAAATCATTTATGCGCCTGAAATTGGTCAAAATTAAAGCTTTTGAGTAAGCAAAACTCTGTAAAAATGGCCATTTTGGTCACTCTGAGGGGTTAAAAAGTGGTTATTCAACATGAGGCACGATCCAATTGACATTTTGAATCATTTTTGGTACAGTCCCAAAAATCCATTTTCTGATGAAAAACGATGACTCCGGACCTGTCGAACGATTCCAAAATGGTCAATATGGATGAAATTTTAACATTTAATCTTTTGACTCTAAATGACTGTTGGATGTGAATTATGACTTTTTCAACTAAAATAAGTGTGTTTAAAGTCATTTATGTGCCTGAAATTGGTCAAAATTAAAGCTTTTGAATAAGCAAAAACTCTGTAAAAATGGCAATTTTGGTCACTCTGAGGGGTTAAAAAGTGGTTATTCAACATGAGGCACGATCCATTTGACATTTTGAATCATTTTTGGTACAGTCCCAAAAATCAATTTTCTGATGAAAAACGATGACTCCGGACCTGTCGAACGTTTCCAAAATGGTCAATATGGATGAAATTTTAACATTTATTCTTTTGACTCTAAATGACTGTTGGATGTGAATTATGACTTTTTCAACTAAAATAAGTGTGTTTAAAGTCATTTATGTGCCTGAAATTGGTCAAAATTAAAGCTTTTGAATAAGCAAAAACTCTGTAAAAATGGCCATTTTGGTCACTCTGAGGGGTTAAAAAGTGGTTATTCAACATGAGGCACGATCCAATTGACATTTTGAATCATTTTTGGTACAGTCCCAAAAATCCATTTTCTGATGAAAAACGATGACTCCGGACCTGTCAAACGTTCCCAAAATGGTCAATATGGATGAAATTTTAACATTTAATCTTTTGACTCCAAATGACTGTTGGATGTGAATTATGACCTTTTTGACTAAAATAAGTGTGTTTAAAGTCATTTCTGTGCCTGAAATTGGTCAAAATTGAAGCTTTTGAGTAAGCAAAACTCTGTAAAAATGGCAATGTTGGTCACTCTGAGGGGTTAAAAAGTGGTTATTCAACATGAGGCACGATCCATTTGACATTTTGAATCATTTTTGGTACAGTCCCAAAAATCAATTTTCTGATGAAAAACGATGACTCCGGACCTGTCGAACGTTTCCAAAATGGTCAATATGGATGAAATTTTAACATTTAATCTTTTGACTCTAAATGACTGTTGGATGTGAATTATGACTTTTTCAACTAAAATAAGTGTGTTTAAAGTCATTTATGTGCCTGAAATTGGTCAAAATTGAAGCTTTTGAATAAGCAAAAACTCTGTAAAAATGGCAATTTTGGTCACTCTGAGGAGTTAAAAAGTGGTTATTCAACATGAGGCACGATCCATTTGACATTTTGAATCATTTTTGGTACAGTCCCAAAAATCCATTTTCTGATGAAAAACGATGACTCCGGACCTGTCGAACGTTCCCAAAATGGTCAATATGGATGAAATTTTAACATTTAATCTTTAGACTCTAAATGACTGTTGGATGTGAATTATGACTTTTTCAACTAAAATAAGTGTGTTTAAAGTCATTTATGTGCCTGAAATTGGTCAAAATTAAAGCTTTTGAATAAGCAAAAACTCTGTAAAAATGGCAATTTTGGTCACTCTGAGGGGTTAAAAAGTGTTTATTCAACATGAGGCACGATCCATTTGACATTTTGAATCATTTTTGGTACAGTCCCAAAAATCCATTTTCTGATGAAAAACGATGACTCCGGACCTGTCGAACGTTTCCAAAATGGTCAATATGGATGAAATTTTAACATTTAATCTTTTGACTCTAAATGACTGTTGGATGTGAATTATGACTTTTTCAACTAAATCAAGTGTGTTTAAAGTCATTTATGTGCCTGAAATTGGTCAAAATTGAAGCTTTTGAGTAAGCAAAACTCTGTAAAAATGGCCATTTTGGTCACTCTGAGGGGTTAAAAACTGGTTATTCAACATGAGGCACGATCCAATTGACATTTTGAATCATTATTGGTACAGTCCCAAAAATCCATTTTCTGATGAAAAACGATGACTCCGGACCTGTCGAACGATTCCAAAATGGTCAATATGGATGAAATTTTAACATTTAATCTTTTGACTCCAAATGACTGTTGGATGTGAATTATGACCTTTTCGACTAAAATAAGTATGTTTAAGTCATTTCTGTGCCTGAAATTGGTCAAAATTGAAGCTTTTGAGTAAGCGAAACTCTGTAAAAATGGCAATGTTGGTCACTCTGAGGGGTTAAAAAGTGGTTATTCAACATGAGGCACGATCCATTTGACATTTTGAATCATTTTTGGTACAGTCCCAAAAATCCATTTTCTGATGAAAAACGATGACTCCGGACCTGTCAAACGTTCCCAAAATGGTCAATATGGATGAAATTTTAACATTTAATCTTTTGACTCCAAATGACTGTTGGATGTGAATTTTGACCTTTTTGACTAAAATAAGTGTGTTTAAAGTCATTTCTGTGCCTGAAATTGGTCAAAATTGAAGCTTTTGAGTAAGCAAAACTCTGTAAAAATGGCAATGTTGGTCACTCTGAGGGGTTAAAAAGTGGTTATTCAACATGAGGCACGATCCATTTGACATTTTGAATCATTTTTGGTACAGTCCCAAAAATCAATTTTCTGATGAAAAACGATGACTCCGGACCTGTCGAACGTTTCCAAAATGGTCAATATGGATGAAATTTTAACATTTAATCTTTTGACTCTAAATGACTGTTGGATGTGAATTATGACTTTTTCAACTAAAATAAGTGTGTTTAAAGTCATTTATGTGCCTGAAATTGGTCAAAATTGAAGCTTTTGAGTAAGCAAAACTCTGTAAAAATTGCCATTTTGGTCACTCTGAGGGGTTAAAAAGTGGTTATTCAACATGAGGCATGATCCAATTGACATTTTGAATCATTTTTGGTACAGTCCCAAAAATCCATTTTCTGATTAAAAACGATGACTCCGGACCTGTCGAACGTTCCCAAAATGGTCAATATGGATGAAATTTTAACATTTAATCTTTTGACTCTAAATGACTGTTGGATGTGAATTATGACTTTTTCAACTAAAATAAGTGTGTTTGAAGTCATTTATGTGCCTGAAATTGGTCAAAATTAAAGCTTTTGAATAAGCAAAAACTCTGTAAAAATGGCAATTTTGGTCACTCTGAGGAGTTAAAAAGTGGTTATTCAACATGAGGCACGATCCATTTGACATTTTGAATCATTTTTGGTACAGTCCCAAAAATCCATTTTCTGATGAAAAACGATGACTCCGGACCTGTCGAACGTTCCCAAAATGGTCAATATGGATGAAATTTTAACATTTAATCTTTAGACTCTAAATGACTGTTGGATGTGAATTATGACTTTTTCAACTAAAATAAGTGTGTTTAAAGTCATTTATGTGCCTGAAATTGGTCAAAATTAAAGCTTTTGAATAAGCAAAAACTCTGTAAAAATGGCAATTTTGGTCACTCTGAGGGGTTAAAAAGTGTTTATTCAACATGAGGCACGATCCATTTGACATTTTGAATCATTTTTGGTACAGTCCCAAAAATCCATTTTCTGATGAAAAACGATGACTCCGGACCTGTCGAACGTTTCCAAAATGGTCAATATGGATGAAATTTTAACATTTAATCTTTTGACTCTAAATGACTGTTGGATGTGAATTATGACTTTTTCAACTAAATCAAGTGTGTTTAAAGTCATTTATGTGCCTGAAATTGGTCAAAATTGAAGCTTTTGAGTAAGCAAAACTCTGTAAAAATGGCCATTTTGGTCACTCTGAGGGGTTAAAAACTGGTTATTCAACATGAGGCACGATCCAATTGACATTTTGAATCATTATTGGTACAGTCCCAAAAATCCATTTTCCGATGAAAAACGATGACTCCGGACCTGTCGAACGATTCCAAAATGGTCAATATGGATGAAATTTTAACATTTAATCTTTTGACTCCAAATGACTGTTGGATGTGAATTATGACCTTTTCGACTAAAATAAGTATGTTTAAGTCATTTCTGTGCCTGAAATTGGTCAAAATTGAAGCTTTTGAGTAAGCGAAACTCTGTAAAAATGGCAATGTTGGTCACTCTGAGGGTTAAAAAGTGGTTATTCAACATGAGGCACGATCCATTTGACATTTTGAATCATTTTTGGTACAGTCCCAAAAATCCATTTTCTGATGAAAAACGATGACTCCGGACCTGTCGAACGTTCCCAAAATGGTCAATATGGATGAAATTTTAACATTTAATCTTTTGACTCTAAATGACTGTTGGATGTGAATTATGACTTTTTCAAACTAAAATAAGTGTGTTTAAAGTCATTTATGTGCCTAAAATTGGTCAAAATTAAAGCTTTTGAATAAGCAAAAACTCTGTAAAAATGGCAATTTTGGTCACTCTGAGGAGTTAAAAAGTGGTTATTCAACATGAGGCACGATCCATTTGACATTTTGAATCATTTTTGGTACAGTCCCAAAAATCCATTTTCTGATGAAAAACGATGACTCCGGACCTGTCGAACGTTCCCAAAATGGTCAATATGGATGAAATTTTAACATTTAATCTTTTGACTCCAAATGACTGTTGGATGGGAATTATGACTTTTTCAACTAAAATAAGTGTGTTTAAAGTCATTTATGTGCCTGAAATTGGTCAAAATTGAAGCTTTTGAGTAAGCAAAACTCTGTAAAAATGGCAATGTTGGTCACTCTGAGGGGTTAAAAAGTGGTTATTCAACATGAGGCACGATCCATTTGACATTTTGAATCATTTTTTGGTACAGTCCCAAAAATCAATTTTCTGATGAAAAACGATGACTCCGGACCTGTCGAACGTTTCCAAAATGGTCAATATGGATGAAATTTTAACATTTAATCTTTTGACTCTAAATGACTGTTGGATGTGAATTATGACTTTTTCAACTAAAATAAGTGTGTTTAAAGTCATTTATGTGCCTGAAATTGGTCAAAATTGAAGCTTTTGAGTAAGCAAAACTCTGTAAAAATGGCCATTTTGGTCACTCTGAGGGGTTAAAAAGTGGTTATTCAACATGAGGCATGATCCAATTGACATTTTGAATCATTTTTTGGTACAGTCCCAAAAATCCATTTTCTGATGAAAAACGATGACTCCGGACCTGTCGAACGTTCCCAAAATGGTCAATATGGATGAAATTTTAACATTTAATCTTTTGACTCTAAATGACTGTTGGATGTGAATTATGACTTTTTCAACTAAAATAAGTGTGTTTGAAGTCATTTATGTGCCTGAAATTGGTCAAAATTAAAGCTTTTGAATAAGCAAAAACTCTGTAAAAATGGCAATTTTGGTCACTCTGAGGAGTTAAAAAGTGGTTATTCAACATGAGGCACGATCCATTTGACATTTTGAATCATTTTTGGTACAGTCCCAAAAATCCATTTTCTGATGAAAAACGATGACTCCGGACCTGTCGAACGATTCCAAAATGGTCAATATGGATGAAATTTTAACATGTAATCTTTTGACTCTAAATGACTGTTGGATGTGAATTATGACTTTTTCAACTAAAATAAGTGTGTTTAAAATCATTTATGCGCCTGAAAGAAATTAAAGCTTTTGAGTAAGCAAAACTCTGTAAAAATGGCAATGTTGGTCACTCTGAGGGGTTAAAAAGTGGTTATTCAACATGAGGCACGATCCAATTGACATTTTGAATCATTTTTGGTACAGTCCCAAAAATCCATTTTCTGATGAAAAACGATGACTCCGGACCTGTCGAACGATTCCAAAATGGTCAATATGGATGAAATTTTAACATGTAATCTTTTGACTCTAAATGACTGTTGGATGTGAATTATGACTTTTTCAACTAAAATAAGTGTGTTTAAAATCATTTATGCGCCTGAAATTGGTCAAAATTAAAGCTTTTGAGTAAGCAAAACTCTGTAAAAATGGCAATGTTGGTCACTCTGAGGGGTTAAAAAGTGGTTATTCAACATGAGGCACGATCCAATTGACATTTTGAATCATTTTTGGTACAGTCCCAAAAATTCATTTTCTGATGAAAAACGATGACTCCGGACCTGTCGAACGATTCCAAAATGGTCAATATGGATGAAATTTTAACATGTAATCTTTTGACTCTAAATGACTGTTGGATGTGAATTATGACTTTTTCACTAAAATAAGTGTGTTTAAAATCATTTATGCGCCTGAAATTGGTCAAAATTAAAGCTTTTGAGTAAGCAAAACTCTGTAAAAATGGCCATTTTGGTCACTCTGAGGGGTTAAAAAGTGGTTATTCAACATGAGGCACGATCCATTTGACATTTTGAATCATTTTTGGTACAGTCCCAAAAATCCATTTTCTGATGAAAAACGATGACTCCGGACCTGTCGAACGTTCCCAAAATGGTCAATACGGATGAAATTTTAACATTTAATCTTTAGACTCTAAATGACTGTTGGATGTGAATTATGACTTTTTCAACTAAAATAAGTGTGTTTAGTCATTTATGTGCCTGAAATTGGTCAAAATTAAAGCTTTTGAATAAGCAAAAACTCTGTAAAAATGGCAATTTTGGTCACTCTGAGGGGTTAAAAAGTGGTTATTCAACATGAGGCACGATCCATTTGACATTTTGAATCATTTTTGGTACAGTCCCAAAAATCCATTTTCTGATGAAAAACGATGACTCCGGACCTGTCGAACGTTTCCAAAATGGTCAATATGGATGACATTTTAACATTTATTCTTTTGACTCTAAATGACTGTTGGATGTGAATTATGACTTTTTCAGCGAAATAAAGTGTGTTTAAAGTCATTTATGTGCCTGAAATTGGTCAAAATTGAAGCTTTTGAGTAAGCAAAACTCTGTAAAAATTGCCATTTTGGTCACTCTGAGGGGTTAAAAAGTGGTTATTCAACATGAGGCACGATCCAATTGACATTTTGAATAATTTTTGGTACAGTCCCAAAAATTCATTTTCTGATGAAAAACAATGACTCCCGACCTGTCGAACGATTCCAAAATGGTCAATATGGATGAAATTTTAACATGTAATCTTTTGACTCTAAATGACTGTTGGATGTGAATTATGACTTTTTCAACTAAAATAAGTGTGTTTAAAATCATTTATGCGCCTGAAATTGGTCAAAACTAAAGCTTTTGAGTAAGCAAAAGTCTGTAAAAATGGCCATTTTGGTCACTCTGAGGGGTTAAAAAGTGGTTATTCAACATGAGGCATGATCCAATTGACATTTTGAATCATTTTTGGTACAGTCCCAAAAATCCATTTTCTGATAAAAAACGATGACTCCGGACCTGTCGAACGATTCCAAAATGGTCAATATGGATGAAATTTTAACATGTAATCTTTTGACTCTAAATGACTGTTGGATGTGAATTATGACTTTTTCAACTAAAATAAGTGTGTTTAAAATCATTTATGCGCCTGAAATTGGTCAAAATTAAAGCTTTTGAGTAAGCACAACTCTGTAAAAATGGCAATGTTGGTCACTCTGAGGGGTTAAAAAGTGGTTATTCAACATGAGGCACGATCCATTTGACATTTTGAATCATTTTTGGTACAGTCCCAAAAATCCATTTTCTGATGAAAAACGATGACTCCGGACCTGTCGAACGTTTCTAAAATGGTCAATATGGATGAAATTTTAACATTTAATCTTTTGACTCTAAATGACTGTTGGATGTGAATTATGACTTTTTCAACTAAATCAAGTGTGTTTAAAGTCATTTATGTGCCTGAAATTGGTCAAAATTGAAGCTTTTGAGTAAGCAAAACTCTGTAAAAATGGCCATTTTGGTCAATCTGAGGGGTTAAAAAGTGGTTATTCAACATGAGGCACGATCCAATTGACATTTTGAATCATTTTTGGTACAGTCCCAAAAATCCATTTTCTGATGAAAAACGATGACTCCGGACCTGTCGAACATTCCCAAAATGGTCAATATGGATGAAATGTTAACATTTAATCTTTTGACTCCAAATGACTGTTGGATGTGAATTATGACCTTTTCGACTAAAATAAGTATGTTTAAGTCATTTCTGTGCCTGAAATTGGTCAAAATTGAAGCTTTTGAGTAAGCGAAACTCTGTAAAAATGGCAATGTTGGTCACTCTGAGGGGTTAAAAAGTGGTTATTCAACATGAGGCACGATCCATTTGACATTTTGAATCATTTTTGGTACAGTCCCAAAAATCCATTTTCTGATGAAAAACGATGACTCCGGACCTGTCAAACGTTCCCAAAATGGTCAATATGGATGAAATTTTAACATTTAATCTTTTGACTCTAAATGACTGTTGGATGTGAATTATGACTTTTTCAACTAAAATAAGTGTGTTTAAAGTCATTTATGTGCCTGAAATTGGTCAAAATTAAAGCTTTTGAATAAGCAAAAACTCTGTAAAAATGGCAATTTTGGTCACTCTGAGGGGTTAAAAAGTGGTTATTCAACATGAGGCACGATCCATTTGACATTTTGAATCATTTTTGGTACAGTCCCAAAAATCCATTTTCTGATGAAAAACGATGACTCCAGACCTGTCGAACGTTCCCAAAATGGTCAATATGGATGAAATTTTAACATTTAATCTTTTGACTCTAAATGACTGTTGGATGTGAATTATGACTTTTTCAACTAAAATAAGTGTAATTAAAATCATTTATGCGCCTGAAATTGGTCAAAACTAAAGCTTTTGAGTAAGCAAAAGTCTGTAAAAATGGCCATTTTGGTCACTCTGAGGGGTTAAAAAGTGGTTATTCAACATGAGGCATGATCCAATTGACATTTTGAATCATTTTTGGTACAGTCCCAAAAATCCATTTTCTGATAAAAAACGATGACTCCGGACCTGTCGAACGATTCCAAAATGGTCAATATGGATGAAATTTTAACATGTAATCTTTTGACTCTAAATGACTGTTGGATGTGAATTATGACTTTTTCAACTAAAATAAGTGTGTTTAAAATCATTTATGCGCCTGAAATTGGTCAAAATTAAAGCTTTTGAGTAAGCACAACTCTGTAAAAATGGCAATGTTGGTCACTCTGAGGGGTTAAAAAGTGGTTATTCAACATGAGGCACGATCCATTTGACATTTTGAATCATTTTTGGTACAGTCCCAAAAATCCATTTTCTGATGAAAAACGATGACTCCGGACCTGTCGAACGTTTCCAAAATGGTCAATATGGATGAAATTTTAACATTTAATCTTTTGACTCTAAATGACTGTTGGATGTGAATTATGACTTTTTCAACTAAATCAAGTGTGTTTAAAGTCATTTATGTGCCTGAAATTGGTCAAAATTGAAGCTTTTGAGTAAGCAAAACTCTGTAAAAATGGCCATTTTGGTCACTCTGAGGGGTTAAAAAGTGGTTATTCAACATGAGGCACGATCCAATTGACATTTTGAATCATTTTTGGTACAGTCCCAAAAATCCATTTTCTGATGAAAAACGATGACTCCGGACCTGTCGAACGTTCCCAAAATGGTCAATATGGATGAAATTTTAACATTTAATCTTTTGACTCCAAATGACTGTTGGATGTGAATTATGACTTTTTCAACTAAAATAAGTGTGTTTAAAGTCATTTATGTGCCTGAAATTGGTCAAAATTAAAGCTTTTGAATAAGCAAAAACTCTGTAAAAATGGCAATTTTGGTCACTCTGAGGGGTGAAAAAGTGGTTATTCAACATGAGGCACGATCCATTTGACATTTTGAATCATTTTTGGTACAGTCCCAAAAATCCATTTTCTGATGAAAAACGATGACTCCGGACCTGTCGAACGTTTCCAAAATGGTCAATATGGATGACATTTTAACATTTAATCTTTTGACTCTAAATGACTGTTGGATGTGAATTATGACTTTTTCAGCGAAATAAAGTGTGTTTAAAGTCATTAATGTGCCTGAAATTGGTCAAAATTGAAGCTTTTGAGTAAGCAAAACTCTGTAAAAATTGCCATTTTGGTCACTCTGAGGGGTTAAAAAGTGGTTATTCAACATGAGGCACGATCCAATTGACATTTTGAATAATTTTTGGTACAGTCCCAAAAATTCATTTTCTGATGAAAAACAATGACTCCCGACCTGTCGAACGATTCCAAAATGGTCAATATGGATGAAATTTTAACATGTAATCTTTTGACTCTAAATGACTGTTGGATGTGAATTATGACTTTTTCAACTAAAATAAGTGTGTTTAAAATCATTTATGCGCCTGAAATTGGTCAAAACTAAAGCTTTTGAGTAAGCAAAAGTCTGTAAAAATGGCCATTTTGGTCACTCTGAGGGGTTAAAAGTGGTTATTCAACATGAGGCATGATCCAATTGACATTTTGAATCATTTTTGGTACAGTCCCAAAAATCCATTTTCTGATAAAAAACGATGACTCCGGACCTGTCGAACGTTCCCAAAATGGTCAATATGGATGAAATTTTAACATTTAATCTTTTGACTCCAAATGACTGTTGGATGTGAATTATGACCTTTTCGACTAAAATAAGTATGTTTAAGTCATTTCTGTGCCTGAAATTGGTCAAAATTGAAGCTTTTGAGTAAGCGAAACTCTGTAAAAATGGCAATGTTGGTCACTCTGAGGGGTTAAAAAGTGGTTATTCAACATGAGGCACGATCCATTTGACATTTTGAATCATTTTTGGTACAGTCCCAAAAATCCATTTTCTGATGAAAAACGATGACTCCGGACCTGTCGAACGTTCCCAAAATGGTCAATATGGATGAAATTTTAACATTTAATCTTTTGACTCCAAATGACTGTTGGATGTGAATTATGACCTTTTCGACTAAAATAAGTATGTTTAAGTCATTTCTGTGCCTGAAATTGGTCAAAATTGAAGCTTTTGAGTAAGCGAAACTCTGTAAAAATGGCAATGTTGGTCACTCTGAGGGGTTAAAAAGTGGTTATTCAACATGAGGCACGATCCATTTGACATTTTGAATCATTTTTGGTACAGTCCCAAAAATCCATTTTCTGATGAAAAACGATGACTCCAGACCTGTCGAACGTTCCCAAAATGGTCAATATGGATGAAATTTTAACATTTAATCTTTTGACTCCAAATGACTGTTGGATGGGAATTATGACTTTTTCAACTAAAATAAGTGTGTTTAAAGTCATTTATGTGCCTGAAATTGGTCAAAATTGAAGCTTTTCAGTAAGCAAAACTCTGTAAAAATGGCCATTTTGGTCACTCTGAGGGGTTAAAAAGTGGTTATTCAACATGAGGCACGATCCATTTGACATTTTGAATCATTTTTGGTACAGTCCCAAAAATCCATTTTCTGATGAAAAACGATGACTCCGGACCTGTCGAACGATTCCAAAATGGTCAATATGGATGAAATTTTAACATGTAATCTTTTGACTCTAAATGACTGTTGGATGTGAATTATGACTTTTTCAACTAAAATAAGTGTGTTTAAAATCATTTATGCGCCTGAAATTGGTCAAAACTAAAGCTTTTGAGTAAGCAAAAGTCTGTAAAAATGGCCATTTTGGTCACTCTGAGGGGTTAAAAAGTGGTTATTCAACATGAGGCATGATCCAATTGACATTTTGAATCATTTTTGGTACAGTCCCAAAAATCCATTTTCTGATAAAAAACGATGACTCCGGACCTGTCGAACGATTCCAAAATGGTCAATATGGATGAAATTTTAACATGTAATCTTTTGACTCTAAATGACTGTTGGATGTGAATTATGACTTTTTCAACTAAAATAAGTGTGTTTAAAATCATTTATGCGCCTGAAATTGGTCAAAATTAAAGCTTTTGAGTAAGCACAACTCTGTAAAAATGGCAATGTTGGTCACTCTGAGGGGTTAAAAAGTGGTTATTCAACATGAGGCACGATCCATTTGACATTTTGAATCATTTTTGGTACAGTCCCAAAAATCCATTTTCTGATGAAAAACGATGACTCCGGACCTGTCGAACGTTTCCAAAATGGTCAATATGGATGAAATTTTAACATTTAATCTTTTGACTCTAAATGACTGTTGGATGTGAATTATGACTTTTTCAACTAAAATAAGTGTGTTTAAAGTCATTTATGTGCCTGAAATTGGTCAAAATTGAAGCTTTTGAGTAAGCAAAACTCTGTAAAAATGGCCATTTTGGTCACTCTGAGGGGTTAAAAAGTGGTTATTCAACATGAGGCATGATCCAATTGACATTTTGAATCATTTTTGGTACAGTCCCAAAAATCCATTTTCTGATGAAAAACGATGACTCCGGACCTGTCGAACGTTCCCAAAATGGTCAATATGGATGAAATTTTAACATTTAATCTTTTGACTCTAAATGACTGTTGGATGTGAATTATGACTTTTTCAACTAAAATAAGTGTGTTTGAAGTAATTTATGTGCCTGAAATTGGTCAAAATTAAAGCTTTTGAATAAGCAAAAACTCTGTAAAAATGGCAATTTTGGTCACTCTGAGGAGTTAAAAAGTGGTTATTCAACATGAGGCACGATCCATTTGACATTTTGAATCATTTTTGGTACAGTCCCAAAAATCCATTTTCTGATGAAAAACGATGACTCCGGACCTGTCGAACGATTCCAAAATGGTCAATATGGATGAAATTTTAACATGTAATCTTTTGACTCTAAATGACTGTTGGATGTGAATTATGACTTTTTCAACTAAAATAAGTGTGTTTAAAATCATATATGCGCCTGAAATTGGTCAAAATTAAAGCTTTTGAGTAAGCAAAACTCTGTAAAAATGGCAATGTTGGTCACTCTGAGGGGTTAAAAAGTGGTTATTCAACATGAGGCACGATCCAATTGACATTTTGAATCATTTTTGGTACAGTCCCAAAAATTCATTTTCTGATGAAAAACGATGACTCCGGACCTGTCGAACGATTCCAAAATGGTCAATATGGATGAAATTTTAACATGTAATCTTTTGACTCTAAATGACTGTTGGATGTGAATTATGACTTTTTCAACTAAAATAAGTGTGTTTAAAATCATTTATGCGCCTGAAATTGGTCAAAATTAAAGCTTTTGAGTAAGCAAAACTCTGTAAAAATGGCCATTTTGGTCACTCTGAGGGGTTAAAAAGTGGTTATTCAACATGAAGCATGATCCAATTGACATTTTGAATCATTTTTGGTACAGTCCCCAAAATCCATTTTCTGATGAAAAACGATGACTCCGGACCTGTCGAACGATTCCAAAATGGTCAATATGGATGAAATTTTAACATTTAATCTTTTGACTCTAAATGACTGTTGGATGTGAATTATGACTTTTTCAACTAAAATAAGTGTGTTTAAAGTCATTTATGTGCCTGAAATTGGTCAAAATTGAAGCTTTTGAATAAGCAAAGCTCTGTAAAAATAACAATGTTGGTCACTCTGAGGGGTTAAAAAGTGGTTATTCAACATGAGGCACGATCCATTTGACATTTTGAATCATTTTTGGTACAGTCCCAAAAATCCATTTTCTGATGAAAAACGATGACTCCGGACCTGTCAAACGATTCCAAAATGGTAAATATGGATGAAATTTTAACATTTAATCTTTTGACTCTAAATGACTGTTGGATGTGAATTATGACTTTTTCAACTAAAATAAGTGTGTTTAAAGTCATTTATGTGCCTGAAATTGGTCAAAATTAAAGCTTTTGAATAAGTAAAAACTCTGTAAAAATGGCAATTTTGGTCACTCTGAGGGGTTAAAAAGTGGTTATTAAACATGAGGCACGATCCATTTGACATTTTGAATCATTTTGGTACAGTCCCAAAAATCCATTTTCTGATGAAAAACGATGACTCCGGACCTGTCGAACGATTCCAAAATGGTCAATATGGATGAAATTTTAACATTTAATCTTTTGACTCTAAATGACTGTTGGATGTGAATTATGACTTTTTCAACTAAAATAAGTGTGTTTAAAGTCATTTATGTGCCTGAAATTGGTCAAAATTAAAGCTTTTGAATAAGCAAAAACTCTGTAAAAATGGCAATTTTGGTCACTCTGAGGAGTTAAAAAGTGGTTATTCAACATGAGGCACGATCCATTTGACATTTTGAATCATTTTTGGTACAGTCCCAAAAATCCATTTTCTGATGAAAAACGATGACTCCGGCCCTGTCGAACGTTCCCAAAATGGTCAATATGGATGAAATTTTAACATTTAATCTTTTGACTCCAAATGACTGTTGGATGGGAATTATGACTTTTTCAACTAAAATATGTGTGTTTAAAGTCATTTATGTGCCTGAATTGGTCAAAATTGAAGCTTTTGAGTAAGCAAAACTCTGTAAAAATGGCAATGTTGGTCACTCTGAGGGGTTAAAAAGTGGTTATTCAACATGAGCACGATCCATTTGACATTTTGAATCATTTTTGGTACAGTCCCAAAAATCAATTTTCTGATGAAAAACGATGACTCCGGACCTGTCGAACGTTTCAAAATGGTCAATATGGATGAAATTTTAACATTTAATCTTTTGACTCTAAATGACTGTTGGATGTGAATTATGACTTTTTCAACTAAAATAAGTGTGTTTAAAGTCATTTATGTGCCTGAAATTGTCAAAATTGAAGCTTTTGAGTAAGCAAAACTCTGTAAAAATGGCCATTTTGGTCACTCTGAGGGGTTAAAAAGTGGTTATTCAACATGAGGCATGATCCAATTGACATTTTGAATCATTTTTGGTACAGTCCCAAAAATCCATTTTCTGATGAAAAACGATGACTCCGGACCTGTCGAACGTTCCCAAAATGGTCAATATGGATGAAATTTTAACATGTAATCTTTTGACTCTAAATGACTGTTGGATGTGAATTATGACTTTTTCAACTAAAATAAGTGTGTTTAAAATCATTTATGCGCCTGAAATTGGTCAAAATTAAAGCTTTTGAGTAAGCAAAACTCTGTAAAAATGGCCATTTTGGTCACTCTGAGGGGTTAAAAAGTGGTTATTCAACATGAGGCATGATCCAATTGACATTTTGAATCATTTTTGGTACAGTCCCAAAAATCCATTTTCTGATGAAAAACGATGACTCCGGACCTGTCGAACGATTCCAAAATGGTCAATATGGATGAAATTTTAACATTTAATCTTTTGACTCTAAATGACTGTTGGATGTGAATTATGACTTTTTCAACTAAAATAAGTGTGTTTAAAGTCATTTATGTGCCTGAAATTGGTCAAAATTGAAGCTTTTGAATAAGCAAAACTCTGTAAAAATAACAATGTTGGTCACTCTGAGGGGTTAAAAAGTGGTTATTCAACATGAGGCACGATCCATTTGACATTTTGAATCATTTTTGGTACAGTCCCAAAATCCATTTTCTGATGAAAAACGATGACTCCGGACCTGTCGAACGATTCCAAAATGGTAAAATATGGATGAAATTTTAACATTTAATCTTTTGACTCTAAATGACTGTTGGATGTGAATTATGACTTTTTCAACTAAAATAAGTGTGTTTAAAGTCATTTATGTGCCTGAAATTGGTCAAAATTAAAGCTTTTGAATAAGTAAAAACTCTGTAAAAATGGCAATTTTGGTCACTCTGAGTGGTTAAAAAGTGGTTATTAAACATGAGGCACGATCCATTTGACATTTGAATCATTTTTGGTACAGTCCCAAAAATCCATTTTCTGATGAAAAACGATGACTCCGGACCTGTCGAACGATTCCAAAATGGTCAATATGGATGAAATTTTAACATTTAATCTTTTGACTCTAAATGACTGTTGGATGTGAATTATGACTTTTTCAACTAAAATAAGTGTGTTTAAAGTCATTTATGTGCCTGAAATTGGTCAAAATTAAAGCTTTTGAATAAGCAAAAACTCTGTAAAAATGGCAATTTTGGTCACTCTGAGGAGTTAAAAAGTGGTTATTCAACATGACGCACGATCCATTTGACATTTTGAATCATTTTTGGTACAGTCCCAAAAATCCATTTTCTGATGAAAAACGATGACTCCGGACCTGTCGAACGATTCCAAAATGGTCAATATGGATGAAATTTTAACATTTAATCTTTTGACTCTAAATGACTGTTGGATGTGAATTATGACTTTTTCAACTAAAATAAGTGTGTTTAAAGTCATTTATGTGCCTGAAATTGGTCAAAATTAAAGCTTTTGAATAAGCAAAAACTCTGTAAAAATGGCAATTTTGGTCACTCTGAGGAGTTAAAAAGTGGTTATTCAACATGAGGCACGATCCATTTGACATTTTGAATCATTTTTGGTACAGTCCCAAAAATCCATTTTCTGATGAAAAACGATGACTCCGGACCTGTCGAACGTTCCCAAAATGGTCAATATGGATGAAATTTTAACATTTAATCTTTTGACTCCAAATGACTGTTGGATGGGAATTATGACTTTTTCAACTAAATAAGTGTGTTTAAAGTCATTTATGTGCCTGAAATTGGTCAAAATTGAAGCTTTTGAGTAAGCAAAACTCTGTAAAAATGGCAATGTTGGTCACTCTGAGGGGTTAAAAAGTGGTTATTCAACATAAGGCACGATCCATTTGACATTTTGAATCATTTTTGGTACAGTCCCAAAAATCAATTTTCTGATGAAAAACGATGACTCCGGACCTGTCGAATGTTTCCAAAATGGTCAATATGGATGAAATTTTAACATTTAATCTTTTGACTCTAAATGACTGTTGGATGTGAATTATGACTTTTTCAACTAAAATAAGTGTGTTTAAAGTCATTTATGTGCCTGAAATTGGTCAAAATTGAAGCTTTTGAGTAAGCAAAACTCTGTAAAAATTGCCATTTGGTCACTCTGAGGGGTTAAAAGTGGTTATTCAACATGAGGCATGATCCAATTGACATTTTGAATCATTTTTGGTACAGTCCCAAAAATCATTTTCTGATTAAAAACGATGACTCCGGACCTGTCGAACGTTCCCAAAATGGTCAATATGGATGAAATTTTAACATTTAATCTTTTGACTCTAAATGACTGTTGGATGTGAATTATGACTTTTTCAACTAAAATAAGTGTGTTTGAAGTCATTTATGTGCCTGAAATTGGTCAAATTAAAGCTTTTGAATAAGCAAAAACTCTGTAAAAATGGCAATTTTGGTCACTCTGAGGAGTTAAAAAGTGGTTATTCAACATGAGGCACGATCCATTTGACATTTGAATCATTTTTGGTACAGTCCCAAAAATCCATTTTCTGATGAAAAACGATGACTCCGGACCTGTCGAACGTTCCCAAAATGGTCAATATGGATGAAATTTTAACATTTAATCTTTAGACTCTAAATGACTGTTGGATGTGAATTAGGACTTTTTCAACTAAAATAAGTGTGTTTAAAAGTCATTTATGTGCCTGAAATTGGTCAAAATTAAAGCTTTTGAATAAGCAAAAACTCTGTAAAAATGGCAATTTTGGTCACTCTGAGGGTTAAAAAGTGTTTATTCAACATGAGGCACGATCCATTTGACATTTTGAATCATTTTTGGTACAGTCCCAAAAATCCATTTTCTGATGAAAAACGATGACTCCGGACCTGTCGAACGTTTCCAAAATGGTCAATATGGATGAAATTTTAACATTTAATCTTTTGACTCTAAATGACTGTTGGATGTGAATTATGACTTTTTCAACTAAATCAAGTGTGTTTAAAAGTCATTTATGTGCCTGAAATTGGTCAAAATTGAAGCTTTTGAGTAAGCAAAACTCTGTAAAAATGGCCATTTTGGTCACTCTGAGGGGTTAAAAACTGGTTATTCAACATGAGGCACGATCCAATTGACATTTTGAATCATTATTGGTACAGTCCCAAAAATCATTTTCTGATGAAAACGATGACTCCGGACCTGTCGAACGATTCCAAAATGGTCAATATGGATGAAATTTTAACATTTAATCTTTGACTCTAAATGACTGTTGGATGTGAATTATGACTTTTTCAACTAAATCAAGTGTGTTTAAAAGTCATTTATGTGCCTGAAATGGTCAAAATTGAAGCTTTTGAGTAAGCAAAACTCTGTAAAAATGGCCATTTTGGTCACTCTGAGGGGTTAAAAAGTGGTTATTCAACATGAGGCACGATCCAATTGACATTTTGAATCATTTTTGGTACAGTCCCAAAAATCCATTTTCTGATGAAAAACGATGACTCCGGACCTGTCGAACGTTCCCAAAATGGTCAATATGGATGAAATTTTACATTTAATCTTTGACTCCAAATGACTGTTGGATGTGAATTATGACCTTTTCGACTAAAATAAGTATGTTTAAGTCATTTCTGTGCCTGAAATTGGTCAAAATTGAAGCTTTTGAGTAAGCGAAACTCTGTAAAAATGGCAATGTTGGTCACTCTGAGGGGTTAAAAGTGGTTATTCAACATGAGGCACGATCCATTTGACATTTTGAATCATTTTTGGTACAGTCCCAAAAATCAATTTTCTGATGAAAAACGATGACTCCGGACCTGTCGAACGTTCCCAAAATGGTCAATATGGATGAAATTTTAACATTTAATCTTTGACTCTAAATGACTGTTGGATGTGAATTATGACTTTTTCAACTAAAATAAGTGTGTTTGAAGTCATTTATGTGCCTGAAATTGGTCAAAATTAAAGCTTTTGAATAAGCAAAAACTCTGTAAAAATGGCAATTTTGGTCACTCTGAGGAGTTAAAAAGTGGTTATTCAACATGAGGCACGATCCATTTGACATTTGAATCATTTTTGGTACAGTCCCAAAAATCCATTTTCTGATGAAAAACGATGACTCCGGACCTGTCGAACGATTCCAAAATGGTCAATATGGATGAAATTTTAACATGTAATCTTTTGACTCTAAATGACTGTTGGATGTGAATTATGACTTTTTCAACTAAAATAAGTGTGTTTAAATCATTTATGCGCCTGAAAGTGGTCAAAATTAAAGCTTTTGAGTAAGCAAACTCTGTAAAAATGGCAATGTTGGTCACTCTGAGGGGTTAAAAAGTGGTTATTCAACATGAGGCACGATCCAATTGACATTTTGAATCATTTTTGGTACAGTCCCAAAAATCCATTTTCTGATGAAAAACGATGACTCCGGACCTGTCGAACGATTCCAAAATGGTCAATATGGATGAAATTTTAACATGTAATCTTTTGACTCTAAATGACTGTTGGATGTGAATTATGACTTTTTCAACTAAAATAAGTGTGTTTAAAATCATTTATGCGCCTGAAATTGGTCAAAATTAAAGCTTTTGAGTAAGCAAAACTCTGTAAAAATGGCAATGTTGGTCACTCTGAGGGGTTAAAAGTGGTTATTCAACATGAGGCACGATCCAATTGACATTTTGAATCATTTTTGGTACAGTCCCAAAAATTCATTTTCTGATGAAAAACGATGACTCCGGACCTGTCGAACGATTCCAAAATGGTCAATATGGATGAAATTTTAACATGTAATCTTTTGACTCTAAATGACTGTTGGATGTGAATTATGACTTTTTCAACTAAAATAAGTGTGTTTAAAATCATTTATGCGCCTGAAATTGGTCAAAATTAAAGCTTTTGAGTAAGCAAAACTCTGTAAAAATGGCCATTTTGGTCACTCTGAGGGGTTAAAAAGTGGTTATTCAACATGAGCACGATCCATTTGACATTTTGAATCATTTTTGGTACAGTCCCAAAAATCCATTTTCTGATTAAAATGATGACTCCGGACCTGTCGAACGATTCCAAAATGGTCAATATGGATGAAATTTTAACATGTAATCTTTTGACTCTAAATGACTGTTGGATGTGAATTATGACTTTTTCAACTAAAATAAGTGTGTTTAAAATCATTTAGGCGCCTGAAATTGGTCAAAATTAAAGCTTTTGAGTAAGCAAAACTCTGTAAAAATGGCCATTTTGGTCACTCTGAGGGGTTAAAAAGTGGTTATTCAACATGAGGCACGATCCAATTGACATTTTGAATCATTTTTGGTACAGTCCCAAAAATCCATTTTCTGATGAAAAACGATGACTCCGGACCTGTCGAACGATTCCAAAATGGTCAATATGGATGAATTTTAACATTTAATCTTTTGACTCTAAATGACTGTTGGATGTGAATTATGACTTTTTCAACTAAATAAGTGTGTTTAAAGTCATTTATGTGCCTGAAATTGGTCAAAATTAAAGCTTTTGAATAAGCAAAAACTCTGTAAAAATGGCAATTTTGGTCACTCTGAGGGGTTAAAAAGTGGTTATTCAACATGAGGCACGATCCATTTGACATTTTGAATCATTTTTGGTACAGTCCCAAAAATCAATTTTCTGATGAAAAACAATGACTCCGGACCTGTCGAACGTTCCAAAATGGTCAATATGGATGAAATTTTAACATTTAATCTTTTGACTCCAAATGACTGTTGGATGGGAATTATGACTTTTTCATCTAAAATAAGTGTGTTTAAAGTCATTTATGTTGTTTAAAGTCATTTATGTGCCTGAAATTGGTCAAAATTGAAGCTTTTGAGTAAGCAAAACTCTGTAAAAATGGCAATGTTGGTCACTCTGAGGGGTTAAAAAGTGGTTATTCAACATGAGGCACGATCCATTTGACATTTTGAATCATTTTTGGTACAGTCCCAAAAATCAATTTTCTGATGAAAAACGATGACTCCGGACCTGTCGAACGTTTCCAAAATGGTCAATATGGATGAAATTTTAACATTTAATCTTTTGACTCCAAATGACTGTTGGATGGGAATTATGACTTTTTCAACTAAAATAAGTATGTTTAAAGTCATTTATGTGCCTGAAATTGGTCAAAATTGAAGCTTTTGAGTAAGCAAAACTCTGTAAAAATGGCCATTTTGGTCACTCTGAGGGGTTAAAAAGTGGTTATTCAACATGAGGCACGATCCATTTGACATTTTGAATCATTTTTGGTACAGTCCCAAAAATCCATTTTCTGATGAAAAACGATGACTCCGGACCTGTCGAACGTTCCCAAAATGGTCAATATGGATGAAATTTTAACATTTAATCTTTAGACTCTAAATGACTGTTGGATGTGAATTATGACTTTTTCAACTAAAATAAGTGTGTTTAAAATCATTTATGTGCCTGAAATTGGTCAAAATTAAAGCTTTTGAATAAGCAAAAACTCTGTAAAAATGGCCATTTTGGTCACTCTGAGGGGTTAAAAAGTGTTTATTCAACATGAGGCACGATCCATTTGACATTTTGAATCATTTTTGGTACAATGACTCCGGACCTGTCGAACGATTCCAAAATGGTCAATATGGATGAAATTTTAACATGTAATCTTTTGACTCTAAATGACTGTTGGATGTGAATTATGACTTTTTCAACTAAAATAAGTGTGTTTAAAATCATTTATGCGCCTGAAATTGGTCAAAATTAAAGCTTTTGAGTAAGCAAAACTCTGTAAAAATGGCCATTTTGGTCACTCTGAGGGGTTAAAAAGTGGTTATTCAACATGAGGCACGATCCAATTGACATTTTGAATCATTTTTGGTACAGTCCCAAAAATCAATTTTCTGATGAAAAACGATGACTCCGGACCTGTCGAACGATTCCAAAATGGTCAATATGGATGAAATTTTAACATTTAATCTTTTGACTCTAAATGACTGTTGGATGTGAATTATGACTTTTTCAACTAAAATAAGTGTGTTTAAAGTCATTTATGTGCCTGAAATTGGTCAAAATTAAAGCTTTTGAATAAGCAAAAACTCTGTAAAAATGGCCATTTTGGTCACTCTGAGGGGTTAAAAAGTGGTTATTCAACATGAGGCACGATCCAATTGACATTTTGAATCATTTTTGGTACAGTCCCAAAAATCCATTTTCTGATGAAAAACGATGACTCCGGACCTGTCAAACGTTCCCAAAATGGTCAATATGGATGAAATTTTAACATTTAATCTTTTGACTCCAAATGACTGTTGGATGTGAATTATGACCTTTTTGACTAAAATAAGTGTGTTTAAAGTCATTTCTGTGCCTGAAATTGGTCAAAATTGAAGCTTTTGAGTAAGCAAAACTCTGTAAAAATGGCAATGTTGGTCACTCTGAGGGGTTAAAAAGTGGTTATTCAACATGAGGCACGATCCATTTGACATTTTGAATCATTTTTGGTACAGTCCCAAAAATCAATTTTCTGATGAAAAACGATGACTCCGGACCTGTCGAACGTTTCCAAAATGGTCAATATGGATGAAATTTTAACATTTAATCTTTTGACTCTAAATGACTGTTGGATGTGAATTATGACTTTTTCAACTAAAATAAGTGTGTTTAAAGTCATTTATGTGCCTGAAATTGGTCAAAATTGAAGCTTTTGAGTAAGCAAAACTCTGTAAAAATTGCCATTTTGGTCACTCTGAGGGGTTAAAAAGTGGTTATTCAACATGAGGCATGATCCAATTGACATTTTGAATCATTTTTGGTACAGTCCCAAAAATCCATTTTCTGATTAAAAACGATGACTCCGGACCTGTCGAACGTTCCCAAAATGGTCAATATGGATGAAATTTTAACATTTAATCTTTTGACTCTAAATGACTGTTGGATGTGAATTATGACTTTTTCAACTAAAATAAGTGTGTTTGAAGTCATTTATGTGCCTGAAATTGGTCAAAATTAAAGCTTTTGAATAAGCAAAAACTCTGTAAAAATGGCAATTTTGGTCACTCTGAGGAGTTAAAAAGTGGTTATTCAACATGAGGCACGATCCATTTGACATTTTGAATCATTTTTGGTACAGTCCCAAAAATCCATTTTCTGATGAAAAACGATGACTCCGGACCTGTCGAACGTTCCCAAAATGGTCAATATGGATGAAATTTTAACATTTAATCTTTAGACTCTAAATGACTGTTGGATGTGAATTATGACTTTTTCAACTAAAATAAGTGTGTTTAAAGTCATTTATGTGCCTGAAATTGGTCAAAATTAAAGCTTTTGAATAAGCAAAAACTCTGTAAAAATGGCAATTTTGGTCACTCTGAGGGGTTAAAAAGTGTTTATTCAACATGAGGCACGATCCATTTGACATTTTGAATCATTTTTGGTACAGTCCCAAAAATCCATTTTCTGATGAAAAACGATGACTCCGGACCTGTCGAACGTTTCCAAAATGGTCAATATGGATGAAATTTTAACATTTAATCTTTTGACTCTAAATGACTGTTGGATGTGAATTATGACTTTTTCAACTAAATCAAGTGTGTTTAAAGTCATTTATGTGCCTGAAATTGGTCAAAATTGAAGCTTTTGAGTAAGCAAAACTCTGTAAAAATGGCCATTTTGGTCACTCTGAGGGGTTAAAAACTGGTTATTCAACATGAGGCACGATCCAATTGACATTTTGAATCATTATTGGTACAGTCCCAAAAATCCATTTTCTGATGAAAAACGATGACTCCGGACCTGTCGAACGATTCCAAAATGGTCAATATGGATGAAATTTTAACATTTAATCTTTTGACTCCAAATGACTGTTGGATGTGAATTATGACCTTTTCGACTAAAATAAGTATGTTTAAGTCATTTCTGTGCCTGAAATTGGTCAAAATTGAAGCTTTTGAGTAAGCGAAACTCTGTAAAAATGGCAATGTTGGTCACTCTGAGGGGTTAAAAAGTGGTTATTCAACATGAGGCACGATCCATTTGACATTTTGAATCATTTTTGGTACAGTCCCAAAAATCCATTTTCTGATGAAAAACGATGACTCCGGACCTGTCAAACGTTCCCAAAATGGTCAATATGGATGAAATTTTAACATTTAATCTTTTGACTCCAAATGACTGTTGGATGTGAATTTTGACCTTTTTGACTAAAATAAGTGTGTTTAAAGTCATTTCTGTGCCTGAAATTGGTCAAAATTGAAGCTTTTGAGTAAGCAAAACTCTGTAAAAATGGCAATGTTGGTCACTCTGAGGGGTTAAAAAGTGGTTATTCAACATGAGGCACGATCCATTTGACATTTTGAATCATTTTTGGTACAGTCCCAAAAATCCATTTTCTGATGAAAAACGATGACTCCGGACCTGTCGAACGTTTCCAAAATGGTCAATATGGATGAAATTTTAACATTTAATCTTTTGACTCTAAATGACTGTTGGATGTGAATTATGACTTTTTCAACTAAATCAAGTGTGTTTAAAGTCATTTATGTGCCTGAAATTGGTCAAAATTGAAGCTTTTGAGTAAGCAAAACTCTGTAAAAATGGCCATTTTGGTCACTCTGAGGGGTTAAAAACTGGTTATTCAACATGAGGCACGATCCAATTGACATTTTGAATCATTATTGGTACAGTCCCAAAAATCCATTTTCTGATGAAAAACGATGACTCCGGACCTGTCGAACGATTCCAAAATGGTCAATATGGATGAAATTTTAACATTTAATCTTTTGACTCCAAATGACTGTTGGATGTGAATTATGACCTTTTCGACTAAAATAAGTGTGTTTAAAATCATTTATGCGCCTGAAAGTGGTCAAAATTAAAGCTTTTGAGTAAGCAAAACTCTGTAAAAATGGCAATGTTGGTCACTCTGAGGGGTTAAAAAGTGGTTATTCAACATGAGGCACGATCCAATTGACATTTTGAATCATTTTTGGTACAGTCCCAAAAATCCATTTTCTGATGAAAAACGATGACTCCGGACCTGTCGAACGATTCCAAAATGGTCAATATGGATGAAATTTTAACATGTAATCTTTTGACTCTAAATGACTGTTGGATGTGAATTATGACTTTTTCAACTAAAATAAGTGTGTTTAAAATCATTTATGCGCCTGAAATTGGTCAAAATTAAAGCTTTTGAGTAAGCAAAACTCTGTAAAAATGGCAATGTTGGTCACTCTGAGGGGTTAAAAAGTGGTTATTCAACATGAGGCACGATCCAATTGACATTTTGAATCATTTTTGGTACAGTCCCAAAAATTCATTTTCTGATGAAAAACGATGACTCCGGACCTGTCGAACGATTCCAAAATGGTCAATATGGATGAAATTTTAACATGTAATCTTTTGACTCTAAATGACTGTTGGATGTGAATTATGACTTTTTCAACTAAAATAAGTGTGTTTAAAATCATTTATGCGCCTGAAATTGGTCAAAATTAAAGCTTTTGAGTAAGCAAAACTCTGTAAAAATGGCCATTTTGGTCACTCTGAGGGGTTAAAAAGTGGTTATTCAACATGAGGCACGATCCATTTGACATTTTGAATCATTTTTGGTACAGTCCCAAAAATCCATTTTCTGATTAAAAATGATGACTCCGGACCTGTCGAACGATTCCAAAATGGTCAATATGGATGAAATTTTAACATGTAATCTTTTGACTCTAAATGACTGTTGGATGTGAATTATGACTTTTTCAACTAAAATAAGTGTGTTTAAAATCATTTAGGCGCCTGAAATTGGTCAAAATTAAAGCTTTTGAGTAAGCAAAACTCTGTAAAAATGGCCATTTTGGTCACTCTGAGGGGTTAAAAAGTGGTTATTCAACATGAGGCACGATCCAATTGACATTTTGAATCATTTTTGGTACAGTCCCAAAAATCCATTTTCTGATGAAAAACGATGACTCCGGACCTGTCGAACGATTCCAAAATGGTCAATATGGATGAAATTTTAACATTTAATCTTTTGACTCTAAATGACTGTTGGATGTGAATTATGACTTTTTCAACTAAAATAAGTGTGTTTAAAGTCATTTATGTGCCTGAAATTGGTCAAAATTAAAGCTTTTGAATAAGCAAAAACTCTGTAAAAATGGCAATTTTGGTCACTCTGAGGGGTTAAAAAGTGGTTATTCAACATGAGGCACGATCCATTTGACATTTTGAATCATTTTTGGTACAGTCCCAAAAATCAATTTTCT